>NW_026902546.1:0-28817 GCF_030035675.1 Rhineura floridana | reverse complement strand
TCCTTCCCCAACTGGAATGTCCCAGTCCAAGTCCTCCTCGCCCCACTCCTGGTCACACGACCACACCCTGTTAGCATGGCTCCCGACAGCACTAGGGATCACATTACACCAATCCTGAAAGATCTCCATTGGTTGACTGTTTTCTAAAATGCTCTAATCGTCCTGCTTGAGAGGGGAAGCATCTCCCATTTCCAGAGCTTGGAAAAGTTACTTTTTTGAACTACAACTCCAATCAGCCCCAGCCAGCATGGCCACTGGATTGGGCTGATGGGAGTTGTAGTTCAAAAAAGTAACTTTTCCAAGCTCTGCCCATTTCTTCCTGAGCCACAGCGAGAGAGAGGCCAGCCATGAAGGTCTTTTGTCACTTGAGTTGTTGTGCTGTGCAACTTCTCCCCCAATAATCTTCATTTCTCCAGAGCAGCCTTTCCCAACCAGTGTGCCTCCAGATGTTGTTGGACCACAATTCCCACCTTTCCTGACCATTGGCAATGCTGGCTGAGGCTGATGGGAGTTGTGGTCCAACAATATCTGGAGGCACACTGGTTGGAAAAGGCTGCTTTAGAGTCTTTTGCGACTCTAGGCACCATCCTGTGCTTTTTTTCTTTTGGGGGGGGCATATTTAAGAAGCCCAAGGGCGACAGGTTGCCCTCCTCTGCTATATATTGTACCTGGGTTAAAAAAGAGTTGGTGGGTGTACATGTCTCTGTGTGTTTCTCACTATGGAAATTTAGAGCTAAGACTACAGCTCCGTGGGGCAATAGCACAGGCAGTTTCAAACACGAAATCACCAAGACTTGCTTTGTATTCATTTCCAAACATTAAACGTCTCATTTCTCTGGCTTGGAATCAAATATGTATGAACTTTGAGCAGCCTAAGGAGGCAACAACCAGCAAGGGAAGACATGCCTCTGTCGAGGGCTGAATGTGTTGAACTGCTCAAGCAGATTCTTTGGCTGCTGAGATCCTCCAAAGGACTACACCAAAGGGCATTACCTTTGGATTGACTCTTGGGGAAGTCTGCCTGGGTGACCCTCACACCATTTGAAAACTACATTGTTTCCAATACTAGCCTTTAATGCAATGTATTGTTATACTGCTTTCCATTGTGATAACAGGGACATAGGAAGCTGTCGTATACCAAGCTTGGGGGTGGGGGAGCCTTCATCAAGAAGGGGAGATATGACAGCACTCTTCGTGTGAAGTACTAGTTCCCCTCTATTCAGCACTGTTTTGGCCTTATCTTGAATACTGTGTCCAGTTCTGGTCTCTGCACTTCAAGAAGGATGCAGACAAACTGGAACAGGTTCAGAGGAGGGCAACAAGGATGATCAGGGGACTGGAAACAAAGCCCTATGAGGAGAGACTGGAAGAACTGGGCATGTTTAGCTTGGAGAAGAGAAGACTGAGGGCAGATATGATAGCGCTCTTCAAGTGCATGAAAGGTTGTCACATAGAGGAGGGCCGGGATCTCTTCTCGATCGTCCCAGAGTGCAGGACACGGAATAATAGTTGCAGGAAGCCAGATTTCAACTGAACATGAGGAAAAACTTCCTAACTGTTAGAGCCATCTGACAATGGAACCAATGGAACTACAGAGGTAGTGGGTTCTCCGACACCGGAGGCATTCAAAAGGCAGCTGGACAGCCATCTGTTGGGAATGCTTTGATTTGGATTCCTGCATTGAACAGGGGGTTGGACTTGATGGCCTTATAGTCCCCTTCCAACTCTACTATTCTATGACTCAAGTACTCAAAAGGTTGTCACACAGAGGAGGGCTGGGATCTCTTCTCGATCATCCCAGAGTGCAGGACGTGGAATAATGGGGTCAAGTTACAGGAAGCCAGATTTTGGCTGAACATCAGAAAAAACTTCCTAACTACTAGATTGGTACTACAATGGAACCAATGACCTAGGGAAGTGGTGGGCTCTTCAACACTGGAGACATTCAAGAGGCAGCAGGACAGCTTAGATTCCTGCATTGAGCTGAGAGGTGGCCTTGATGGCCTTATAGAATCCTTCCAACTCTAGTATTCTATGATTCTAAGCCAGACCATTAGTCCCTCTAGCTCAGTATTGCCGACACTGACTGGCAGCAGCTTTCTAAGGTTACCAACATGACTCTTTCTCAGTCCTATCTGATGAAACCAAGGACTGAACTTGGGATCTTTTGTATGCAAGGCATGCTCTCCGCCAGTGAGCCATGGCTCTTCCCCTAGAGCAGGATGGGGAACCTTTTTCAGCCCAAGGGCTACATTCCCTTCTGGGGTCCGCATTCCATTTGGAGGGCAGGGCTGGAAGTAAATGTGAGTGGAGCAATGAAAGTAAATTTTAGCTTTCTTCAATAGGCTGGTTTCTGTGCACATGCATTTCTCAACCATCCATTAAGAGTATTATTAGAGGAACACTTTCCAGCAAAGCAAAAACACTCGAGGAGAGACAAAGCAAAGCCAGAAAATGGTATGAGCTGGAAAAAATCAAACGGGCCAAACAGGGAAGTTTGGAGGGCTGCATGTGGCCCCTGGGCACCAGGTTCCCTACCTCTTGAGGCTAGAAAAAGGGCTATAGGATTTAAAAGAAATAAGGGCATGAGCCAAGACCTCAAATTTCTCATTATGCTACATGCTTTTGATGGATATTGGGAGTGGGCTGATATTTTAAAACATCAGAAGGAAGATCTGCTCCAAAAAATGCCCAGGAATCTGACTCACCCAAACGTTACTAAATCAAGAGAGGATTCCACAGCCCGCCGTCCCAGTTTTTGAAATGACACAGTCTGAGCCAAGTGTGGTGTAGTAGCTAGAGTATTGGACTGGGACCTGGGAGACCAGGGTTCAAATGGCCACTCAGCCATGAAGCTCACCGGGTAGCCTTGCAGGGTGGTTGTGTGGATAAAATTGGGTGGGAGAGAACCATGTTTGAATGCCACCTTGAGCTCCTTGGAGGAAAGGTGGGATATAAGAGTAACAACAACAATAACAATAATTAAGCCCTGACTTGTCCCCACAAACATAGAGTATGAACTTCTGTTGTCTGAGGAGCTCCTGGGCTGTGACCTTTCCCACTTCTTCCACCCTCAGTTGTCCATGGCACTCCTGCTTCCTTAAATGACTGCCCATTTTCCCTTGCTGTTCCTTATGCCAAGACAGTGGAGACCGGGGGCTCTGAAGCCAATGGAGCGGTGAATCTGCTCCAGGTTTTAGTCCAATCTTTCAAGGAGCTGTCCAGGGAGATGAAACCTGAAACCTATTCCCAACATAGTTTCAGCACCTTGGGCAGCTCCTTGAAAGTTCAGACTAAACCCAGAGCGAATTCCCTGCCTCAGTGACATCAGAGCTACCAGTCTTCACTGTGCTAAGGACTGTATAAAATGAAGAACCACCTCTTCCCATGCGTATCAGTCTGCCTTTTAAGATCTACTGCAGGAGTCAGGGGGCTTTGCCCCTTCAGATGTTGCCGAATTACAAATCCCATCAGCCCTAGTAAGCACAGCCAAAGACCAGGGATGACAGAATTTGTAGTTTGGCAACATCTGGAGGGCCAAATGTTCCCCACTCCTGATCTACTGCTGAGAGACTTTTCTGCATGATGGTCCTTTCTGAGGCATGTTTTGTGGCAACGTGCAAGAGGGCTTTCTCTGAGGAACTCCCTGCCTGGAAAGGTGAGACTAGGGGGAGCCAATGTAGTGCCCTCCATCTTCCATCAACCCTCGCCAGCATACCCAATAGTCAGGGGCAGGGATGAGATCCATTGGCTGGGGCTGGTTCAAAAACATCCTATCAATGTAACAGGCTGGTATTGATTCAAGTTTGTTCTTTGTTCACTAGCTGCTGCTTTACTGATCCGTTTTTTTCTCTTGCAAAAATATTAATATTAACATGATATTAATATCAATATTTTAAAATATCAATCTTAGAGGAAGTATTTTGAAAGAAAATGTCAATAATTAGAAAGGAAATATTAATAAAATTATTTTTAATATCAATGTTTTAGAGGCAGATTTTTTTTAAAAAAAACCTGTTTTTCAAAATAGCCATGGAAAATTGCTGCATAAAAATCCAGTCTGCAATGACAGAGAATAAGCACATTAATGGAAAATTCAGTACTAAATCCAAATTGGGTGGAATTCTAGCACATCCTTAGTCAGAGATGATGGGTATTGTAATCCAAAACAATTGGAGGGCACAATGTTGACTAGCCCTGGATAAACTATCTTTCTCTTTGTCTGTGTTCTCCTGACATTTTGGAAGATATTTATTTTCCAGTAGGCTTTTGATTTTCTTGTTCTGTACATTGGGGTTGTTTTAGTTCTGGCTTTCTCATTTTGTTTTTCTACATTTTTTAGCTTTGATATGTTATTTTGTTATATTTATGGCGTTTTAACAATTAGACTACATTTAATGTGCTTTTGTTAACTGCTTTGAGCATTAGCCATTTAGAGAGGGAAATGTGGGTTATAATTATTATCCTAAATAACTGAATGAATAAAATATGCAAATTTCTTGTTCTCCTGTTCTTCTTGATTGATTTGGCATTCCCTATTTCTTCTGGTTTTGCTAGCTGTGGGGAAGGAACAAGGAAATATAAAGAGCATCAAAGCCCTGTTTCTAAACTCTGGGCATCTGATTCCTGAGATTTTGTCAGGCTTTGCACAATTTCAAGTGTCTTCAGAACCATAAGGACTAGAAACATGGTTGTCAGGCTTTTTCCTGCATCAGGTTTGTAAAGTGCTCAGAACCCCAGGTGGTCAATATCCTTAGAGATCCCATTGGTGGGGCCATACTCAGACAGTTTGATTACCCTTTTTTATAATAGGATCTAAATCTGTTCCTTCTCCTGCCAATCTTCCCTTTGCTCTCTTCCCTCTTCTTAGCTTGCCACTGGGATTAACACTCCCAGACCTTTCCATCCTAGTCCTTTTTCCTTCCAACCTTATCTTTGTCCTCATGGAGGCAATGCAATTTCCCTCTGTTGCTCATTCCTTTTTCCTATCCCTCCTCTGTCATCCATTGGACTTTTCTCGTCTTTCTCCTCCATGCTGTCCTGGCTTCATTGTACTTTCTGTCCTCCTCTGTTGCCACTGTACCCTTTCACTTCTCCTCCACACTGGGAGCAGTGTGCTCCATACACCAGCTTTTCAAGAGCTGCTGACCATTCTCTGCATTCCTCCAATGTGCATAATCCACTGTGCAGGTCCAGTCCCAACCCCTCTACATTTTGTCCAACCAGCCAAGGAGCTGTGCCAAGACTAGGGATGGAAAGATTTGTCGGCTTCTGTTCTTTCAGTTTCTCATTTTTTCAAATGTTAAATTCAGTTCTCTACATTTCTACAGCAATCTGCGATTTTTTAAAAAAATCCTCATGAAAATTCTCGACCATTCTAGTGTGAACACATTTTGTAGGCAGTTTTGACAAAGGTACACATTTTTGCAAGCCATTTCTCATCATTTCATGCCATTTTGCTTGTTATTTCCCCTCATGTATTCATTTTTATGCACACTTTCCCCTAATATAGGCATTTTTGTAAATGTTTAGCTGGTGAACTACATCCCAAAATTCTAATAAAGCTTTTTTTAAAAAAAAAAAATTAACATTGTGTTGTTTTAATGTATTTTAAGGTCTGTTTTTATGATGTTTTAAAGTGTTTTTAGCACACCTGTTAGCCACCCTGGGCTCCTGTTGGGAGGAAGGGCGGGGTATAAATCAAATAATAAATAATGAAATAATAAATAAATGTGAATTTTGAAGGGTGGCCATTCTTCGGTTCTCATATTGTTTCAGAAATTGCAAATTTGATAAATTCTGCTTGAAATGAGAACTGAATCAAAATTCTCACCCATCTCTAACTGAGACTGACCGCCCCTGTCAGGATCCTCTCACAATGACTTTTCAAAAACCAGAAAGCTTAGATGATCTGGAACGTGAATTCTGCCCCCAGTTTTGCATTTTCCCCCTGTGATTCCACAAAATCATGGGCAGGAGAAAGGGAGAGACTTATAATAATTTCCCTGTATTTTTGAGCAAGTCTGTGGGCAAACATTTAAGCACAGCTTGCTTGGCAGAGACATCAGGCCACTGCAGCTGTCCTTATGTCATCAAACAAAGTTCTATTGTTGCTCCTCTCAGGCACGCTTTGGAAAGGGCTCCTGTTCTTAGTTCTATCTTGAAGGTGCTGTTGTATGGTTTGTGCTTAATTGGAGACCTGGAGGCCAAACACAATTAAATTGCTGCATGTGTGAAATAAGCTCGTAATATTTTTAAACATTTCACCTTGGCCTGAAGTCTAGTTTGAAACCAATTATAGTTCCATGTTCAAAATATTGTAGGCAGTGGAAAAAAGAAAATCAAAACAATATCCCCGCAATACGAAACAAAAACCAGGAAAGGCTTGGGCAGAAATCCTTTGGCCCCAGTGGTGGCTAGTGCCTTTTGCGACTAGTAGGGTGGAAGGCAGTGAGGACAACAGTAGGTGGAGCCGAAAACAATGACAGGTGGAGCCAACTTATTCTAGTCTCTAGTTATTTTGTCTTGTAATGGTCAGTTTCATTGTTTGCTACTTTGGAAAATACTAATAAACAATTTAAGAAACAAACACTTCACATTGATTGTCCTTTTCTCTATATTCCATGTCATATTTTGTTTGTATGTAGTTAAAATAATATGACTGAAAAAAAAAGGTCTCGTCCTACCACTCTTTCAAGTATTCTTTCTCCATTAAGGTCCACTCAAGGAATAATACTTTACATAGGCAATTTGTCTTTAAATGCAAACTGAACCAAACTTTCCCCCCATCCCTATTGGCTACCTCTATGTTATGTACTTGTTATCATCATCATCATTGCCGCTGCCAGAGAAACTTCTTCCACATAGTACATTGTGTATAAGGAGGGGGCCATTTTTATACCATTTCTCCAAAATCTGGGAGTGTAGATTAGAGCCACATTCCTATGTGAGTCACTGTTTCGAGTGGGCCTCCTCATTGGGAACAAGGACTCGTGGAGGAACACAACAGTCAACTTATCTGGGACACATTTTAGAAATTACTGCCCTAACAGGCAGTGACTTCTACTTTGCAGAGTACCCCAAAGCAATCTGATGCACCCCACCACTATGCATGTTAATTTAGAAGCTGGCCCTGCCGGAGTCAATGGGACTTGCTCCCAGGTAGGGCAACCACTTTGCATCATGAGAAAAGAGAAAATGCACCACCAGAAAAAAAGACAAAAAGAGCCAGAGATGCGCATAAATATTGTCTGTGCTATGCCTATATTTGCACATTGAAAATATGCATAATTTAAATGGAAATGCAATATATTCACCATAGTGGGGAAGACTGTCTGCCTAGGTGACCTGTGTATCTCCTTGGTCTGCTGTCCAGCTGCTAACCATTGATAGATTACTCCATGGCACCTGTTCTTTCTTCTTCTGATTATCTTGAAACTGGATTTGGACCTGGCAGCCCTTCTAATAGAAGACTTCTTCAAACAGAGGACTCTCCTCTCCGAAGTAGGATACACAGTTGCCCTACTTCCAAGTAAGTGGCTCTGAGGATTGCAGCCTTAATTAACTGATGCTTGGCGGTCCACCCTCCTGCAGATGTTTTTATTGTCTTCTCTACCCAGACTTTCAGTGTAACCCTTACAGAATTGCTGCATAATGGGCTCTCTCTGCCTATTTCTCTCAAGCACCTGAGTTATTGCACAAATATCATTAGTTTAATTTACTGCAGGAGGTAATTCAGGGAAGGAGAGTTTTGTCTGCTTGGCAGGATAAATTGTTTCAGCAAACCAGGCTGACATCTAATGATGCTCTGAGGCATCGGCTCTAATCTGGCCCAAGGTGAAACCAGCCTCTCCAAATCTGTAGCTTAAAAAAATGAACAGGCTGGAAGCTGATCATTATTTCTTAACCTCACTGGGGAGAATAAATAGCAATCAGTAGCCTAGCCAAGCTGAGCACACAGCACACACATGGCTGAGCTGATAGGCATCCCTCAATTCATTTCAATAGGAATTAGATTGCCAGCTTCTCAGCAAGGCTCTGTAGCTGTGCCTTTCATCAGTTTGACTGGCAGGCATTCAATGGTGCTGATAGTGTTTTTGGTGTGAAAATGCCACCAGCTGATGCAACCCACTGTAAAAGGCAAAAAAGCAGGCCAGGGTGTTCTTTCATGTGCAATCCAGTCAGTCTGGCATACAGGCTGAAGGGCTCACCCACACATATTAAACAGGAAGAGGTGTTCTTATCACTTTATCTCCATGTCAGGTAAAGCTTTACCTGTTTAATTTCTGGGATCCTTGTTATTGCTGTTATGTGCCTTCAAGCTGATTTTGACTTATGGTGATCCCATGAATCAGTGACCTCCAATAGCATCTGTCATGAATCACCCTGTTCAGATCTTGTAAGTTCAGGTCTGTGGCTTCTTTTATGGAATCAATCCATCTCTTGTTTGGCCTTCCTCTTTTTCTACTCCCTTCTGCTTTTCCCAGCATTATCTTTTCTAGTGAATCATGTTTTCGCATTATGTGTCCAATGTATGATAATCTCAGTTTCATCATTTTAGCTTATAGTGATAGTTCTGGTTTAATTTGTTCTAACACCAAATTATTTGTCTTTTTCACAGTCCATGGTATGCACAAAGCTCTCCTCCAACACCACATTTCAAATGAGTTGATTTTTCTCTTATCTGCTTTTTTCACTGTGCAACTTTCACATCCATACATAGAGATTGGGAATACCATGGTCTGAATGATCCTGACTTTAGTGTTCAGTCTGGGATCCTACCTGCCAGTTGTCACCTCTCCTCAAACAACTCCAGTGCAGGGTTAGCTGGTTTAATCCCTATAGAGCTCACTGCTGATAAAGCCACAACTACAGGATGGGACTTTTTTCCCTTGCCAGCTGGCAAAGCTAGCAGCATAGGCAGGTGAAGCATTTCCTAGTATGGGTTGTATTCAACTAGCTCTTACCCACTGAAATTAATGGACCTACATTAGTCATGTCTATTAATGTCTACACTGAGTCTACTCTGAGTAGGACTAGCATTGGATACTACCCTTAGTCTTTTCAGGCTGGATAAATCTGCCAATTCCAGTTTCTTATTTTTCCAGTCGTAAGTTCAGCTTTCCACATTTCCACATCAGTTTGTGAATATTTTTTTAAAAGCCTTTATGAAAATTCTTCAGCATTTTAGTGCAAATTTCACCTAATATGCACATTTTTGTATGCATTTTATTACACACATTTTTACAAAGCAGTTTCTCCTAATATAATGGACCTTTGTGTTATTTTCACAAATACATGCATTATATTATTATAAATTTATTTATACCCCACCTTTCGGCCAAAGGCCCTCAAGGCAGCTTACAAAGAAAAATAAACACAAGTATAAAAATACATCAATGAA
This sequence comes from Rhineura floridana, assembly GCF_030035675.1. Lineage (NCBI taxonomy): Eukaryota > Metazoa > Chordata > Lepidosauria > Squamata > Rhineuridae > Rhineura > Rhineura floridana. The sequence goes on along the minus strand of NW_026902546.1, from coordinate 19,414 downwards.
AGCAATACAATTTACAAAAATTAAACTAAATAACAAATAACATTATTAAGAAAAAAATGTCCAGGAAAGAAACTCAGAATTGAAGACCTTGTCTTAAAAAGACATCCATCCTTTTTCCTGCAATGTTTTGCATCTCAGTGTCACAATTCCCTGAAGCCTGTTCCAACGAAGGGAGGTGGTGGCTCCATGGTCTTTTTGGTGGTGCCAACTCCCAGAGCTTGAGTCCTGACGCCCACCAGTGGCGTGCCGTGGGAGCAGGCGAGGATGAAGCTGCGGCTGGGGGAGGACTTGGGGCTGCCAGGGAAGGAACATGGTGCTATGGGCGCAGGCTGCATCACCAAGGAAGAGGAGGTGGTGTTAGCGGGGGTGGCAGCTCCCAAGAGACAGAAGGGTGACTCTGGGCACTCGGCGGGCTCTGGCAGCCCATTGAGTTCCATGCTCCGCACTTTGTGCAGCTGCTTCTGTCTCCAGTCTGAGTTCGGCTCCCTACCGCTGCTGCCCGAGTCTCTTGCCAAAAGCCCTCCAGCAACGCCACTGCCATCTCCAGTGCTCCCAGTCCCGCCGGTCCTCACAGTCTTTTGGTTGCAGGCAGTGGCGGCAGCGATGGCAGCAGATGAAACAGAGCAGGAAGAGGCGGTGGCGGCAGCTTCCTTACCTGAAGATAATCCCACCGAGGAGGAGACGCAACCCGCAGCAGCGGTGGACACAGCCACCGCCATTCCTCCTGCTGCCATCTTGATGTTGGAATGGTTCTTGCACATTTTAGTATATGCATATTTTAGTATATGCATTTTTGTACATATTACAATAATACCTCAATTAACAAAGTAGATGGGTTCCTGGGCATTACTTCTTTAACAGGTAGGAATAACATGGAAATAATAGGGATAGATTCCCAAGTCATAGATAATGGGAGCAGCTTTAAAGGGTGCCTACCCCTTCCTCCCTTCTCCCACCTTCTCCTCTTCTGAATCCTATTGGAGCCTTCCCTCCCCTGGAAGAAAGCAGGAGATCTCTTTAATGCTAAGCAAACACACAGGTTTGTCGGTTTCGCACTAGCAAAGCAAAGGCACAGGCTAATCAGTTTATTGATAGCAAAGCAGACACAGAGTGATCAATTTCACCTTAAAGCAAAGGCACAGACTTGAAAGTTTATCCATAGTAAAGCAAATCTGGTCAGTTTCACCTTTTAAAAAAGCCTTCCTTAAAAGGAGCTTTATTCCTGGAGGATTCATTAACTGAGGTATTACAGTACTTGGTGAGAGACCTATGTTGCAAAATTCAGAGATGTGTGAATTTGAAGGATGGCTGTTTCAGTTTGTATATTGCTTCTGAAAGTGCAAATTTGGTAGGCTTGCCTTTAAATGTGAACTTTATTGAATTCCAGCTTCCTCTTTAATATCTGTACAACAAGTTGCTCCAAAAGGCATAGCTGCAGAGGACAGCTGAAAAGTTGGCAGCACTCCCTAAGAAATTAAAATGGAATCTGACATTTCAGGATTTTCTCATTTTTGTCATGTTTCTTTCTAGGGGGGAGGAGGAGGAGGATTTTAGCTGCTGCAAGCTGTAAGTGAAACCTTGTCCATGGTATTGGAGTGATGCTGTCCATTTGAAATAATTTGTGTCCTCATAAAACTGAGCAGAGAAAGAAAGTTTTCAGTGTAGAAAATGTGTGTTCCATTTGTGCCAGGTTTCTGCCTCAGAAATTGGCAGGACTGAGAGCTCTATAAAAGGATCCCTTTGAAGTGAAAGGTAAATTACAGCAAAGTTGCAAAGTCAGTGTTTGAATCTGGAACAGGAAATCTGGCAGCTCAAGGCCAATCTTCCTGTCTCTCTCCTAGTCCCCCATGCATGTACACACAATTTTCCAAGGACAACAACATGTGGGGCACTACCCCAATCACAGGATCATGGAAAATAGATAGCTATCTCTGCCAGCAACCCCAAAGTTCAAGGGAATAGACTCCTCTATGAGGAAAGATTTCAATAGTTGAGGCTTTTTAGTTTAGAAAAAAGGTGATGGCAGAGGTGTTATAAAATGATGCATGGTGTGGAAAAAGTGGAAGGAGATGTTTTGCTTCCTCTTTTAAAATACTAGATCTCAGGTACTTCCAATGAAGCTGAATGCTGGAAGATTCAGGACAGATAAAAGAAAGTACAATTAACCTATGAAATTTGCTCCCTTAAGAAGCAGTGATGGCAGCCAACGTGGACAGCTTTAAAAGAGGATTAGACAAATCTATGCTGGACAAAGGCCATCAGTGGCTACTAGCCACGATGGCTATATTCTACCTTCACCATTGGAGGCAGTGTGCCTCTGAATACCAGTTTCAGAGAATCACAAGTGGGGAGAATGATCTTGTACTCAAGTCCTGCTTGTGGGTTTCCCATGGCCATCTGGCTGGCCATTGCGAGAACAGCATGCTGGACTGGATGGGCATTTAGGCAGATCCAGCTCTTCTTATGTTCTTAAAAGTTTACCCAGTGCTGCATATCAGCTTCCCTGTTGCTTAGCTGTTGTCTCTGTTGCACAAAGTAAACAAAAGATGTCCAGAAGTGACATGGGGGTGTTGCTGGGACAAAGCAGGTTCAAGAAATACCTCTAATGAAAAATTTATTCTCTGAGGGCCCCTGCTAAGTGAAGTGTGTTGGATAGGAGAGAGGGCCCTTTCAATGATGGCATCCTGGCTGTGGAATGCTCATTCCAGAGAGGCTTACTGGGCACATACATTGGTATTTAGGTGCCAGTGAAAACTTTTTATTTTTATTTTAATCTGCTTTGCCTTTCAGTAGATTTTAAGAATGGTGTTTTTATACTGGATTATACTTCTGTCATTTTAAAAAAAATGTTACTGAAGTTTAAATTGTTTATTTCTTGTGAGTTGCCCTGAGAACTCTCTTAAATGGTGGACTATAAATACTGGGGCTCCCAAGATTTGGCTTGTATTTGTATCTGTCCATTAAAAAAATAAAATAAAATCCAATGTTTCTGAATTTCACTGTGCTTTCTCCACTTCAATCTGTAATTTGTTTTCTGAGCCACTCTATAAAACAAAGCTCTTTGTTCCCTATTCTTTATAATGGGGAAATCAAAATGGCTATTGTTTTTGGCTAAAGTGGACAAAATGTACAGACAGAGGAGCCCCTCTGGAGTTGATTAAGCCTAGCTGTTTTAGCTGGGGCTGATGAGAGTTGTAGTCTAAAACATCTGGAGGGCAATAAGTTGCAGAAAGCTTCTGCAAGGCTAGAACATGCCACATCCCAACATACATCACCTAGGGCTCCTCACCTATGCCTTGTTCCTTGCTGCCACTCCTTTCATGGATGGGTTCCTTGTTGCTCAACTGCTGTGCCCACTGGCCTGTGTGTGAGTGCTGTTGTTTAACACCAGATTGGTACACAATAAGACCACGCTCATCCATGATTTGATTGTGGATGAAGGTGCCAATTCGGTATGCATTACCGAGACCTGGGTGGGTGATCTGGGCGGAGTGGATCTGACCCAGCTTTGACTGCCTGGATACTCTGTGCAACACCAGCACAGTCTGCAGGAATGGTGAGGGGAGGAGTTGCTGTGGTCTACAGAACTTCCATCTCTGTCACCAGGAAACCACTCTGTCTTAGAGCTGGCTGTGAGGGCCTGCACCTGCTGTTGGGCTGAGGAGACAGTAAACTAGGGTTGCTGCTGATGTACCCTCCACGCTGCTGCCCAGCAGCTTCTCTGACTGAGCTGGCAGAGGCCATCTCGGCTGTGGTATTGAAGGAGCCCAGAATGATAGTGTTGGGTGATTTCAGTGTTAATGCTGAGGCTGCCTATAGTGTTCCAGCTGGGGACTTCATGGCCTCAATGACAACCATGGGGCTGTGTCAAGTTGTCACTGGCCCAATGCATAGTGCAGGCCACACCCTTGACTTGGGGTTTGCTCCAGATGGAGAGAGGGGTGGTCTGGAGATGGGGTGTGTGTGGATGTCACCCCATTGTCATGGTCAGACCACTTCCTGGTGAAGTTTAGACTTATGGCTCTGATCCTTCCCTGCAGGGGTGGTGAACAGATTAAGATGGACTGCCCCCTGATACTATTGGAATCCACTGGATTCCTGAATGCCCTGGGTGAGTTCCCAGTAGATAGAGCAGGTGACCCTGCTGAAGCCCTTGTCATGCTGTGGAACTGCAAGGCACGTCAGGCTCTTGACACAGTTGCCCCCGAGTGCCCTCTCTGGCATTGTGGACCCTAATTTGCACCTTGGTACAAGTGAGCTAAGGGCAATGAAACAGGCTGGATGTCAGCTTGCGCACAAGTGGCAAAAGACGTTCTGTGAGGCTGATCAGGCATGAATAAAACATCATAACCATGCCTACTGTGTGGCGGTGAGGGCGGCAAAGAAGGCCCACTTCTCTGCCTCCACCACACCCTCAAGTAGCCGTCCAGTGGAGATTTTCTGTATTGTCAAGGGTCTGTTGACATCAACTCCAGGAAATGGAGGTTTAGACCTTTGAAGGCCCACTGTGAATTGTTTGCAAGGCACTTTGAGGGTAAAGTTGCTCGCCTCTGTAGCAGTCTTGATGCCCCCTTCACATCTACCGTAATCCCCAGTGAGGTGTCCAGTGCAACGTCTGCTGCAACTTCTTGGGAATGGTTTCAGTTGATGCGGCTTGATGATGTAGACATGGTGCTTGTGATGATGCGGCCAGCAACGTGTCATCTCGACCCTTGCCCTTCTTGTCTTATTAAAGCTTGCCGAGGAGGTTTGACAGATTGGATTCAGGGTGTTATCAATGCATTCTTGTGGGATAGAGTGGTTCCAGCCACCCTGAAAGAGGCGGTGAGCCGACAGCTCCTGAAAAAGCATACCTTGGCCCACTGGTCTGCGACAATTATCAACCAGTTGCAAATACCCCCTTCTCAGGAAAGGTGATTAAGAGGATTGTGGCACAGCAATTGCAAGTACTCTTGGATGAAATAGATTATCTTGAACCATACCAGTCTGTGTTCAGGCCTGGTTATGGGATTGAATCAGCCTAAGTTGCCCTGATGGATGACCTTTATCAGGAGAAGGACAGGGGGAGGGTGACCCTGTTATTCTTACTTGATTTCTCAGTGGCTTTTGATACCATTGACCATGGTATCCTTCTGGGCCAACTTGGTGAGATGGGTATTGGAAGCACTGTTTTACAGTGGTTCTGATCCTATCTCCAAGGTTGTTCTCAGAGAATAGCATTGGGTGACTGTCTTTCGGCCCCTGGCAGTTATGCTGTGGAGTGCTGCAGGGTACCATCTTGGCCCCCATGCTGTTTAACATCTATATGAAGCCCTTGGGAGCAGTCATCAGGAGATTTGGGGTGAGGTGTCAGCAGTATGCTGACAATACCCAGCTCTATTTCTCTGTAAAATCTGAATCGGGAGAGGCCATGCAAGCTCTGGACTGCTGCCTGGACTCATTGGTGGGCTGGATGAGGGCCAATAAACTGAGTCTGAATCCTAGCAAGATGGAGATGCTGTGGGTTGGTGGTTCCCGAGTTTGGATAATCAGTCAGTTGCCTGCTTTGGATGGGGTTGTACTCCCTCTGAAAGAGCAGGTCCACAGTCTGGGGGTGCTCCTGGATTCATCTTTGTCACTAGAGGCCGAGGTGACCTCCATGGCTAAGAGTGCCTTTTACCAGCTTCAGGTGGTAAGACAGCTGCTGCAGTTTCTGGACCAGGATAGCCTGACCATTGTTATCCATGCATTGGTAACCTCCAGGCTAGATTACTGTAATGCGCTTTATGTGGGGCTGCCCTTGAGGTTGGTCCAGAAGCTGCAGCTGGTGCAAAATGCAGCAGTGAGACTGCTCACTGGGGCAGGGTATTGCCAACATGTCACCCCACTGCTGAAAGAATTGCACTGGCTGCCCATTTCCTACCGGGCCAAGTTCAAGGTTCTAGTTTTGGTGTACAAAGCCCTATACAGCTTGGGCCCAGGATACCTGAAAGACCGTCTTACCCCTTATATACCCAGTCGATCACTGTGCTCTGCAGGTGAGGGCCTCCTGCAGATACCATCTTATCAGGAGGTCCGTTCTACACAACACAGAAAACGGACCTTTAGTGTGGCTGCACCTACCCTGTGGAACTCTCTTCCCTTAAATATTAGACAGACGCCACCTCTGTTATCTTTTCGGCGCCTATTGAAGACCTTCCTCTTTCAACAAGCCTTTTAAGTAGAGACCTTATCCCAGTCTGTGTCGGTGTTGGAATTGCTTTTGAATATGTTTTTAACTTTTTTGTTTTAGATGTGTTGAAAGCTTTTAAAAAAAATGTTTTTAAAGATGTTTTGTTTTAATGTATTTTAAAGTCTGTTTTTATGCTGTTTTAAAGTGCTTTAGTGCTTTTGTTTGCTGCCCTGGGCTCCTACTGGGAGGAAGGGTGGGATATAAATCACATGACAGACAGACAGACAGACCAATCAATCAATCATCCATTGGTTACAGATCTGTGTTAAACTCCTTTGCCAATGTCCTTGCCATTCACTTTGATTGGAGGCTTTTAAATACTGGCCTGTATATCTACAATGAGAAGATAGATATTGATTGGCTAATAATAATAAAAATACAATTTATTACACTGTAAATGAATGAATGTATTTTCCATAATTGAAGTGTCAGGCACACACATCCATTTTATACCCACAGTTGGGAGCATAACTGCCAGCCAACCATTAACGGAGAGGTGCCAGAACCCTGCTCCCACCCTCTCCATGTCATCTCTCCCACTGCCAAGAAGTAGATAAGGGGCAGGGAACCTCTTTCAGCCCAAAGGCCACATGCCAGGGGTGGGCAGAATCAGAGGCAAAAGTGGGTGGAGCCGGAGGAGAAAGTGGGTGGAACTACAGATGCAGCTCTTATCTTTGTACAATCCAAGTTTCTACATACACCCTCGTTCATCTGTTCTCTATTCTCCTTCCAGGCAAGCAAGAAGTGTTGTCACAATTCAGTGATGTGTTCTATATAGGTAAAAGCACTCAGGGAGGGTACAAAGGAGGGCGATTGCAGGTGAAACCTGGGGCCCTATTCAACTAACACATTCTGCCTGCACAAGCATGTCTGCTTGAGCAACAAGACGTCCCCCATCTCCTCCCCCTGTGTGCACTCCACACCCTCCCAAGATCTGCTCTAGAGACTTGAGGGAACCCACAGAACAGATTTAGGGGATCATAGAAAATCACAGAGTTGGCAGGGGCCTCTAAGGGCATCAAGTCCAACCCCCTGCTCAATGTAAGCAATCCAACTTAAAGCATCCCTGAGAGGTGGCTGTCCAGCTGCCTCTTGAAGGCCTCCAAGTGTTGGAGAGCCCACCACCTCTATGGTAATTGGTTCCATCATTGTACCGCTCTGTTAGGATGCTTTTCCTGATGTTCAGTTGAAATCTAGCTTCCTGTAAGTTGAACCCATTATTCCATCATTCAAGATAGCAGTGGGGGCATGTTGACACTCCCAACACCATGTTTGGTGATGCCAAGCATTTGCAGCTAAGCACCAGTGCAGGAAGTCGTGAGGCCAAGTGATGCAGCAATGAGGGAAGTGGTGCTATGTGGGAGAGTGGCTCCCACTGCACAATCTGTGTCAAAATTGGGTCAGGGGGCACATGCTCAATCCTAGTGCAGATCATGCAGCAGAAGCTACACCTGCCCAGCTCCAGCCGCAGGGGCCCCTCTCACTGGAAGGGCCCCTCAGCCAGTGTCCAACTTTGTTGCCTGCTGGCGCTAAACCTGGATAGAGAGAGGAACCTCCATGCTTCCTAGACTGTCTTTCTGACCTATTCTGTGTTGATCTTCCTTTAGGTGCTGTGTTGATACTCTTAGGGGTTGCTGACCTCACTTCCTGACTCCTCACTTCTTCTTCATCCCACCTTGGGAGAGGAGCCATATTCTCTCTTTCTCTCTCCCCCCTCTCTCCCCCCCTCTCTCCCTCTCCCCCTCCATCTAACTGTATCTCCTATCTAACTTTAGTTAGATAGAACTAGGAGCTCTTCCCTATCCAAGTATGTATTTCTTACAATAAAGTAAGCTTTCTTATTTTCCGTGACAAAAGAGATTGGAGCCAAAGCATTCACATACAGCCATCTTCCAAGCTTTGTGCTGACTCTGCTAAGGTAATTCAATAGTGTGAAAGGAGGAGAAGGGTGGGAAGTCCTGTTTATTTATTTATTTAATTTATTTAATACCACCCCATAGCCGAAGCTCTCCAGGCGTTTTACAGTAACTAAAAACAAATACAATTTAAAATAATCTTTTAAAAAACAATTTAAAACACAATTTAAAAATTTAAAACAATATAAAAAACATGCTAAAATGCCTGGGAGAAGAGGAAAGTCTTGACCTGGCGCCGAAAAGATAACAGTGTTGGCACCAAGCACACCTCATCAGGAAAATCATTCATAACAACATAAGAAGAGCCTGCTGGATCAGGCCAGTGGCCCATCTAGTCCAGCATCCTGTTCTCACAGTGGCCAACCAGGTGCCTGGGGGAAGCCCGCAAGCAAGACCCGAGTGCAAAAACACTCTCCCCTCCTGAGGCTTCCGGCAACTGGTTTTCAGAAGCATGCTGCCTCTGACTAGGGTGGCAGAGGACAGCCATCACGGCTAGTAGCCATTGATAGCCCTGTCCTCCATGAATTTGTCTAATCTTCTTTTAAAGCCGTCCAAGCTGGTGGCCATTACTGCATCTTGTGGGAGCAAATTCCATAGTTTGACTATGCGCTGAGTAAAGAAGTACTTCCTTTTGTCTGTCCTGAATCTTCCAGCATTCAACTTCTTTGAATGTCCACGAGTTCTAGTATTATGAGAGAGGGAGAAGAACTTTTCTCTATCCACTTTCTCAATGCCATGCATAATTTTATACACTTCTATCATGTCTCCTGTGACCCGCCTTTTCTCTAAACTAAAAAGCCCCAAATGCTGCAACCTTTCCTTGTAAGGGAGTCGCTCCATCCCCTTGATCATTCTGGTTGCCCTCTTCTGAACCTTTTCCAACTCTATAATATCCTTTTTGAGATGAGGCAACCAGAACTGTACACAGTATTCCAAATGCGGCCGCACCATAGATTTATACAACGGCATTATGATATTGGCTGTTTTATTTTCAATACCTTTCCTAATTATCGCTAGCATGGAATTTGCCTTTTTCACAGCTGCCGCACACTGGGTCGACATTTTCATCGTGCTGTCCACTACAACCCCAAGGTCTCTCTCCTGGTCGGTCACCGCCAGTTCAGACCCCATGAGCGTATATGTGAAATTCAGATTTTTTGCTCCAATATGCATAATTTTACACTTGTTTATATTGAATTGCATTTGCCATTTTTCTGCCCATTCACTCAGTTTGGAGAGGTCTTTTTGGAGCTCTTCACAATCCCTTTTTGTTTTAACAACCCTGAACAATTTAGTGTCGTCAGCAAACTTGGCCACTTCACTGCTCACTCCTAATTCTAGGTCATTAATGAACAAGTTGAAAAGTACAGGTCCCAATACTGATCCTTGAGGGACTCCACTTTCTACAGCCCTCCATTGGGAGAACTGTCTATTTATTCCTACTCTCTGCTTTCTGCTTCTTAACCAATTCCTTATCCACAAGAGGACCTCTCCTCTTATTCCATGACTGCTAAGCTTCCTCAGAAGTCTTTGGTGAGGTACCTTGTCAAACGCTTTTTGAAAGTTGAAGTACACTATGTCCGCTGGATCACCTCTATCTATATGCTTGGTGACACTCTCAAAGAATTCTAATAGGTTACTGAGACAGGACTTTCCCTTGCAGAAGCCATGCTGGCTCTGCTTCAGTAAAGCTTGTTCTTCTATGTGCTTAGTTAATCTAGCTTTAATAATACTTTCTACCAGTCTTCCAGGGACAGAAGTTAAGCTAACTGGCCTGTAATTTCTGGGATCCCCTCTGGATCCCTTTTTGAAGATTGGCGTTACATTTGCCACTTTCCAGTCCTCAGGCACGGAGGACGACCTGAGGGACAAGTTACATATTTTAGTTAGCAGATCAGCAATTTCACCTTTGAGTTCTTTGAGAACTCTCGGGTGGATGCCATCCGGGCCCGGTGATTTGTCAGTTTTTATATTGTCCATTAAGCCTAGAACTTCCTCTCTTGTTACCACTATTTGTCTCAGTTCCTCAGAATCCCTTCCTGCAAATGTTAGTTCAGGTTCAGGGATCTGCCCTCTATCTTCCACTGTGAAGACAGATGCAAAGAATTCATTTAGCTTCTCTGCAATCTCCTTATCGTTCTTTAGTACACCTTTGACTCCCTTATCATCCAAGGGTCCAATTGCCTCCCTAGATGGTCTCCTGCTTTGAATGTATTTATAGAATTTTTTATTGTTGGTTTTTATGTTCTTAGCAATGTTCTCCTCAAATTCTTTTTTAGCATCCCTTATTGTCTTCTTGCATTTCTTTTGCCAGAGTTTGTGTTCTTTTTTATTTTCTTCATTCGGACAAGACTTCCATTTTCTGAAGGAAGACTTTTTGCCTCTAAGAGCTTCCTTGACTTTGCTCGTTAACCATGCTGGCATCTTCTTGGCCCTGGCGGTACCTTTTCTGATCTGCGGTATGCACTCCAGTTGAGCTTCTAATATAGTGTTCTTAAACAATTTCCAAGCATTTTCGAGTGATGTGACCCTCTGGACTTTGTTTTTCAGCTTTCTTTTTACCAATCCCCTCATTTTTGTGAAGTTTCCTCTTTTGAAGTCAAATGTGACCGTGTTGGATTTTCTTGGCAATTGGCCAGTTACATGTATGTTTAATTTAATAGCACTATGGTCACTCCCAATCGGTTTGACAACACTTACATCTCTCACCAGGTCCCGGTCCCCACTGAGGACTAAGTCCAGGGTTGCCGTCCCTCTGGTCGGTTCCATGACCAACTGGTCTAGGGAATAGTCATTTAGAATATCTAGAAATTTTGCTTCTTTGTCATGACTGGAACACATATGCGGCCAGTCTATGTCCGGGTAGTTGAAGTCACCCATTACTACCACATTTCCTAGTTTGGATGCTTCCTCAGTTTCATATCTCATCTCAAGGTCTCCCTGAGCATTTTGATCAGGGGGACGATAGATTGTTCCCAGTATTAAATTCCTCCTGGGGCATGGTATCACCACCCACAACGATTCTGTGGAGGAGTCTGCCTCTTTCGGGGTTTCCAGCTTGCTAGATTCAATGCCTTCTTTCATGTATAGAGCGACTCCGCCACCAGTACGTCCTTCCCTGTCCTTCCGATATAGTTTATATCCAGGGATAACCGTATCCCACTGGTTTTCTCCATCCTACCAGGTCTCCATTATGCTCACTATATCAATGCTCTTCTCTAAGACCAAGCACTCCAGTTCTCCCATCTTGGTTCGGAGGCTCCTAGCATTTGCGTACAGGCACTTGTAAGCAGTGTCTCTCTTCAAGTGTTTTTGGCACTTGTGGTTTGGCCTGTGGTAATTTTGCCCTTCTGAATTTATATCCTGTGCCCCTGCTCTCACAATGCCTACTTCTAGGCCTACCCCTTTTAATATTTCATCATTTCTTTGGTCTTTATTCCAGGGGGGAGGTTTATTCCGAACTGGACCTTCCTCAGCTCCTGTCGGGTTTCCCCCTCAGTCAGTTTAAAAGCTGCTCTGCCACCTTTTTAATTTTAAGTGCCAGCAGTCTGGTTCCATTCTGGTTTAAGTGGAGCCCGTCCCTTTTGTACAGGCCCGGCTTGTCCCAAAATGTTCCCCAGTGCCTAACAAATCCAAACCCTTCCTCCCGACACCATTGTCTCATCCACACATTGAGACTGCAAAGCTGTGCCTGTCTGGCTGGTCCTGTGCATGGAACTGGTAGCATTTCAGAGAAAGCCACCTTGGAGGTCCTGGCTTTCAGCATCCTACCTAGCAACCTAAATTTTGCTTCCAGGACCTCACAGCTGCATTTCCCCATGTCGTTGGTGCCAACATGTACCATGACCACTGACTCCTCCCCAGCACTGTCTACCAAACTATCTAAACGACGGGCGATATCCTCAACCTTCGCACCAGGCAGGCAAAACACCTTGCGGTCTGCATGCCCATCACACACCGCACTGTCTATGTTCCTAATGATTGAATCACCCACTACAAGGATCCCTCCACCCCCTGGAGATATATCCTTGGCACGAGAGGATAGCTGCTCATCCCCCAAGGAATGGGTCCCTTCTAAGGGATCGTTTCCCTCTTCCTCAGCTGGATGCTCTCCTTCCCCGAGACCATCGTTGTCCATGATAGCAGGAGAGCTATCATCGTTGGAGTGGGACACAGCTATAACGTCCCTGAAGGCCTCCTCCACACACCTCTCTGCCTCTCTCAGCTTTTCCAGGTCCGCCACCATGGCCTCAAGGAAATGAAGTCGTTCCCGGAGAGCCAGGAGCTCATTGCACCGAGAGCACACCCATGACTTCTGTCCAACAGGCAGATAGTCGTACATGCTGCAGGCGGTGCAAAACACTGGAAAGCCCCCACACCCCTGCTGGCTTCTTACCTGCATAGTTTTGTTTAAGGTTTATTATGTCAATCGGCTGGGAACCGCGGGTTAGTTGAGGTCAGGGAACAGACGGGCAGAGTGGGGGGACTTGGCCTCCTCGCTCTGCTGCTTAACTCGCCTTGACGCTCTGCTGCTTAACTCGCCTTGACGCTCTGCTGCTTAACTTGCCTTGACGCTTCGTCAGCTGGGGCCTTGACGCTTCGTCAGCTGGGGCCTTGACGCTTCGTCAGCTGGGGCCTTGACGCTTCGTCAGCTGGGGCCTTGACGCTTCGTCAGCTGGGGCCTTGACGCTTCGTCAGCTGGGGCCTTGACGCTTCGTCAGCTGGGGCCTTGACGCTTTGTCAGCTGGGGCCTTGACGCTTTGTCAGCTGGGGCCTTGACGCTTTGTCAGCTGGGGCCTTGACGCTTCGTCAGCTGGGGCCTTGACGCTTCGTCAGCTGGGGCCTTGACGCTTCGTCAGCTGGGGCCTTGACGCTTCGTCAGCTGGGGCCTTGACGCTTCGTCAGCTGGGGCCTTGACGCTTCGTCAGCTGGGGCCTTGACGCTTCGTCAGCTGGGGCCTTGACGCTTCGTCAGCTGGGGCCTTGACGCTTCGTCAGCTGGGGCCTTGACGCTTCGTCAGCTGGGGCCTTGACGCTTCGTCAGCTGGGGCCTTGACGCTTCGTCAGCTGGGGCCTTGACGCTTCGTCAGCTGGGGCCTTGACGCTTCGTCAGCTGGGGCCTTGACGCTTCGTCAGCTGGGGCCTTGACGCTTCGTCAGCTGGGGCCTTGACGCTTCGTCAGCTGGGGCCTTGACGCTTCGTCAGCTGGGGCCTTGACGCTTCGTCAGCTGGGGCTCCCTCTAGCTCGTGGAGCAGGCTCCCTCGCTAGGGTGCTCTGAATTTATATGTGTGGCTGGTCCCTCCCAGCTACTGCTGCCAGCCAATGATGTGTTAATTGAGGCTGATGGCTCAACTATCAGCTGGGGATTAACTCTTTAGGATTATCTCAGGCTTCCTTCCTTAGCGAGGGGCGGGGCTGTTTAAGGACTTTTGTTTGTTTGTTGTTTTCCCACCTAGAACAGCCTGACCTTTCTTTAACCTAGGGAAACAGAGCTTGTGGTTGTGTTTAAGGAAGGCTAAGGCTGCCCTTTTTAGCACAGACTGAGCTGACTCTCACCCTGTATGTATTGGTGGAGTTTCCTTTTCCCCCTTCTCTCCGACTGGAACTTAGCCTTGTTTACAGTGTCCCCTGAAGCTTTCCTGCTAGGGTGATGTTGAAAACTAGCTTTCTATAGGCTTCCTTCTCCTAGGATCTGTCTCCTAAGATATAGGTTCTTTCAGGATTTGGCTCCTAGCTCAGGGTGACCTTAGGCTGCCCTTATTACTTATTGCTCTGAGCTGTTTTAATTCAATTAAAGAATGAAATAAATGGGAGCTACTTACCCTCTTTTTGCTCTGCTGCTTAACTCGCCTTGATACTTTGTCAGCTGGGGCCTTGACGCTTCGTCAGCTGGGGCTCCCTCTAGCTCGTGGAGCAGGCTCCCTCGCTAGGGTGCTCTGGATTCCATAATTTGGGGTCCACCACTGAGAAGGCCCTCACCCTTGTTGCCATTCTCCGAGCTCCGGGGGTGTCTTTGCTTCTAAGAACAGTCCCACTCCTTTGGGTCACTGCTTCTCAGGCAAACTCTCCCTCTTACAGCAGTAATTACTTCCGTAGTATCTGCCACCACCCTTCTGGTTAGGTTTCCTTCTCTGAGGGCAACATGAATCCCAAGGGATTAACCCTCTTCAATTAACAGTAACAGTAGCATTCAGCAGTCAAAGGACTAGATTTAGAATACTCAGTTCCAATCCAATACACAACACTTATAAAAGAGAATTTATTCAAATGTAAATGAGTTGGTATTTACAAAAGAGAGCAGCAGTTTGTTTCCTTAAAGATTCATCCACAGACGGGTTACACGAGGCACATTGGCATGATTTATTTATTTTATTTATTTTATTATACTTGTATACCGCCCCATAGCCGAAGCTCTCTGGGCAGTTTACAGCAACTAAAAACATTAAAATAAATGCAATTTAAAACAGATCTTATAAAAACAATTTAAAACACAATTTAAAAATTTAAACAGTATAAAACACATGCTAAAATGATAAAAGGGAAGAGGTTCAATACAGACAAAAGGCTCACCCAGACGACTGTAAAATGTGTGACATGATCGCTTTGTGTTTTCATTATTTTTCAGTCATCCATATGACACCACGTGCTTTTGCGCATTTTTGCGTGGTTAAATCCGCTCCTGCAATACCGCAAATCATGTGATTTGCTTTTTTAAACAGGGAATCAACTGCTGTACCTTCAGGCACTCGGATGCAATACCGCAGACTTTACAGCTGTGGGCATTTGATGGGTGGTTCTTGGGCGGTTCCCCATATTTATATTTATTATCATTATTTTTACCCCGCCCTTTTTCCAAAACTGGGACTCATGGCGGCTTCCAGATAAAAGCACACATATAATTAAAAACGTACAAAAGTCTAGATTAAAATCAAATTAAACAATTTACAGTATTAAAACCATTCATACATACAGTCAAAATAATTCAAACTCAGTTTAAAATAATACAGTTAGGCAACACCAATGCAGCACCCTTCAAGTCCTGTCCTTAACAGCTTTCAGTTCCAAAGGCTTGTTGAAATAAAAAAGTCTTTGCTTGCCGATGGAAGGACTGCAAGGAGGGGGCCATTCTTGCTTCCCTAGGAAGGGAATTCCAAAGCCTTGGGGCAGCCACCGAAAAGGCCCTATCTCACATCCCCACTAGTCGTGCTTGTGAGGAAGTAGGTATTGAGAGAAGGGCCTCTCCTGAGGATCTCAGGGCCCGGGCAGGCTCATATAGTTCTTTCTTTTAGGCGCCAGGTTAAGACCTGGCTGTACTCCCAGGCATTTTAATGTTCAATGTTTTATGTTTTAGTTTAATGTGTTCCTTTCTGTTACTGATTTTATTCTATATTGTATTTTAATCTCATTTTGTACACCGCCCAGAGAGCTATTAGCTATGGGCAGTCTAGAAATGAAATAAACAAATAAATAAATAAAAATATAGGGAGATAAAGTCTGACAGATAGCCTGGACTTAAGCCATATAGTCATCACCAGCACTTTGAATTGTGTCCGGAAACAGAGTGGCAACCAGTGGAGCTTTTGTAACATGGGAGTCATATGGTCCCTGTAACCAGCCCCAGTTAACATTCTGGCTGCAGCACATTGCACCAACTGAACTTTCCGAACAGTCTTCAGAGGCAGCCCCACGTAGAGTGTGTTACAGTAATCTAAACAGGATGTAACTAAGGGATGTGTCACCATGGCCAGATCAGACGGCTCAAGGAATGGGCACAGTTGGTGCGCTAATGTTAATTGTGCAAAAGCACTCCTGGCCACTGCAGAAACCTGGGCCTCCAAATTTAAAGCTGAGTCCAGGAGCACACCCAAACTGCGAACTTGCATTTTCAGGGGGAGTATAACCCCATCCAGCACAGGCTGAATCCCTATTCCCTGATTTGCCTTTCGACTGACCAGGAGCACCTCTGTCTTGTCTGGATTAAGCTTCAATTTGTTCGCCCTCATCCAGTCCACCACTGATGACAGACACCGGTTTAAAACCAAGACAGCTTCCTTGGAGTTAGGTGGAAAGGAGAAGTAGAGTTGGGTGTCATCAGCATACTGATGGCACCAAACCCCAAACCCCCGGACAACCTCTCCCAGTGGTTTCATGTAGATGTTAAATAGCATGGGGGACAAAACTGAGCCCTGAGGGACCCCACAGGCCAACAGCCAAGGAGTCAAACAGGAATCCCCCAGCACCACTTTCTGGGTTCGTTCCTCCAGGAAGGAACGGAGCCACTGTAAAACAGTGCCCCCAAGTCCCATCCCAGCAAGGTGGGCCAGAAGGATACCATGGTCGATGGTATCGAAAGCCGCTGACAGGTCCAGCAGAACCAACAGGGACACACTCCCCCTGTCCAGTTCTCTGCGTAGGTCATCCACCAAGGCGACCAAAGCCGTCTCTGTCCCATAACCAGGCCTGAAACCAGACTGAAATATCCCTTCCCTCATTCTCAGCCAATCACGTATTTCCACTGTTGCGCATGTGCATGAATGTCTGGGGAAAGCCCGGGAAAAAGGAACCTATCAGAGCAATGGTGTGGTGTTGGGGGGCCCCCTGCAACTTCTACTGCACAGATGCAAAAAAGCGCATTTGCGCAGAAGCAGCAACAGCGGTTAATTTTTAGCCAGCCTGCAAACTGGGCAGCCGCTCAGGGTGAGATCTGCAATTGTGGTTGTTTGTAAACTTTTTCAAGGGAGAAAATATTTATCTTTGCCTAACCTCCACCTCCCACCCCTCACCCCCCGCATCAAATGCCCTTCTTGAACGTATTGGTCTTTGCTTCCAGGCATCCAGAGTGGAGGGAGAGGGGGGAGAAGAGAAATAGAGGCTTTCCTCTTGGATTACAGACACACATCAATTTCGCTTTCCTGCCTGCAAGGCTACTCTCTTTGAGTCTTGTCAATTTCAACCACAGCCTGCAGATTCTCGGAGCTGAAAAGCATACAGTTGTTTTTGCGAAATATCACAAATACAAGCAAAACCCCACAGGAATTATTGGCATATAAGTGGTTTGCTAGAGCGTCTCAGCCACCCGCAATCATAGAGACTGGTGGTCTACCTTCCTAGACATGGCACATCATTACTTGCTGTTCTAGAGAAATAAGTGGAATTGCAATCATGTGTATCTCCAGAAACGTTAATATGCATAAAGGAAGAAAAGCATACAGTCGGTTTTGCGAAATATCGCAAATACAAACAAACAAAAATACAGGAATTATAGGCATATAAGTGGTTTGCATGTTTCTTTTATCAGAGGGAACACTGCAAAGCCTGTGCTGGTCACTTCAGGGCAGATTGCCACAGCAGCACGTGGGGCTGTTTGCTTGCATTCCCTGCCTGAGCCAAGAGCGGCCACCCATGGGGGGGCTGTTTGCTTCCCTCAGGGGCAGCATTCCTGCCGCCGAGCAGCATAACAGTCCAGGGCTGAACCCTGCAGTGAATGAGCCCAAGGGTTAGGGAGGGATTCGCCCGACGATTACAAGCGCTGATCCTTTGCACTGCCCACAATCCCCCTGGATGGTCAGGGGCACCTGGAGACACCCCCCAGGCCAGCAGTGCTCCAGAGTGGTGAGTGACAAGGAACTCCATTACAGCCACTACTACCAAACCATCAGGAAATTCAAACTTTTGCGCTCATACATTCAAGCTCATGCGCCTTGTTTTGCTTTGTTGCAAAGGGGGAGAGGAGCAATGCTTTAAACAGGAGAGCACAGGCACAGGCTCCTGACATGGCCCCTTCCACCTTTGCTTCTGTTTCCCCCCCACACTGCCCCCACTACTCCTACTGCTCCTATCAGCTTTGCTCAGAAGAGCAGAGGCAGGCCATACAAGAAGATCACAATCGAACCTAGGGCTGCCCAGTTCCTGCTGCTCCAGTCACAACCGTGTCTATGTTAGCACCAACTTTGTGGGGCAGAATGAATGTGGAGGCCACCACTTGGGAACTGGGAACAGTGGCCAGAAAACCAGGCTTGTTTTTTTCAAATGAATCCAGCCTGCACAAACCAGAGGTCTTTGGTGCAAATTCTGTAGCTACGGGGGGAGGCGATTCTCTCTTAGAACAGGGTGTCATGGATCACAGTGCAAAACTTTATTTAGCACAACAGGAAAAGGTTTCTTTGACTAAAGAAGTTGAACCTCCAGAAATAGTTGGAACCAGAAGGGCTCCTATTATTGAGCAAAGTCCTATTAATGTTCTTAAAGAGGAACATACAAAAGGTTCTTCTGAAAGTGCAGGCCCTTGCTTAAATGCTTCAGAGCTGCTTGAAAACACACAAGATGTGCCCACTTCCATGGAAAGAAATACTGATTTGAATGCTTCCCTTGGGTCTACAACACCACAGCCTCTTGCTAATGAACATTCTTTTCCTAAGGAACAATCTTTTGCTGGCAAACAGCCTTTGGATCAAAACAAGACTCAAAGTATAGAGCTTCTAGCTTCAGGAAGAGTCTATCCAGACCTTGAATTTACTTTGAAAATTAATACAATTTGGCTTCCAAAACAGCAGCTGGTTTCTGATGCCATCTGCATGAGAATGGACAAGTTGCAAAGCCCTGATTCCAACAGGGAGCTGCTTTCTTCATTGTCACCCTTTGAGTGTGCAAATTCAGGCACTGATGCAAATGTGTTATTGCATACAGTCCCTGACAGGCTGAGTAACAAGGAACCCAGAGCAATTGCTCTGCCAACAGGGTGTTCACCAGTGAAACTCCCTGACATGGTACAAATGGAAGCACAATTGTATTTGGAATGTTATATGCTGGTGCTACTAACTGTGCTTTGTTTTGCATCTGCAGCAAGAGAAATCCAAAAGAGGAAGATCCCACATGTATCAGAATTAAGCACACAATTAGGGAAAGGAATCTCAGATTCAAATGCATTACACAAAAAATATTTGGACATAAAAGCAGCAAAGGATCCTGTAAGCAAATCCAAATCTAAGAAATGGGAAGATGTGAGAGTGACCCATGGTAAGAAACAGGGAAAGTGCATTCAGACAGTGGACAGACAAAGACATGAGGATAAGACTTACAGAGACACTGACAAAGATGCCTGCAGGATTAAATATTTTCTTTGGGCCTCACTGAAGGTACAAGTTCTTGTAGCCAAGCAGTGGAAGGACAAACCACCTGATGTGCTTTCTTCCTCCAGTCCTAGTTGTGTGCATGCATCCCAAATTCAGGACTTCATTGCCCAAGATGTACAGTAATATGGTATTCTTCAATGGGCACAGCTTAAATG
>NW_026902545.1:0-34168 GCF_030035675.1 Rhineura floridana | reverse complement strand
ATGTGACAACCCTCTACAGTCATCACAAGGATCCCTAAAGTTTTGGATTCCCACACAGGGGCCCGATGAGCAAGATTAACATAATTGTGTTGAACAGTATAGACTGGTATCGAATACATATGAAGCTATCGAGGATATGGTTAAAAAAGCTAAGAATATGGTTAAAAAAGCTAACATGATGATGATGAATGCCAACCAGTATCAAGCATCTGTAAAGCAGTTTTGTAGTGGGGGATGTATTGATTCATCAGCCCTGACAACTCTTCTTAAAGAGATTAAAAAACACCAACAGTATCACAGCAGTGCTAATAGTATTGCTAAACATGTACAAAGGGGTGGTGGTAAACCCAAAAAAAGGTTCAGGAAAAGCAAACCAACACTGTCCCAGATGTACTGGAGAAGGAGGATTAAAGAATACTGTGCATGGCTAAAAAAACACTCTCATCCTCTAAAAGCCGAAAGCATTCAGGTAAAAAAGGCTGTAAAAATACTCCACCTCTAGGCACAGCTGTTCTAAAACATTTCCAACCACCACAGGATCCTGGGTCTTCAGGCTCACATATATCTACACCATCTCAGGGTGTGGAGCCTATAGGGACTGCCATGCATTCATCTACACCACCCCCAGATAGTGAAGGTGTATGTGCACCCAATGATCATGAGGGGCTGGTATGTGTAGAGTGTGTTGCCACATACCAGAGACAGTTTCAAGGCTTCCAAGCTTTGCGCATTACTGAGGTATTCCTTTTTATTAATCTAGATCGTATCAGATCATATGCCCACGCTGTATCTGAATTATACAATGCCATCCAGATGGTTCTACAAGATATTAATAGTAGAATCGCTCCTGAGGATTATGTTCAAATAAGGTTAGAGGGTGGTGGTCTATCAGATCCTCTATTTTCAGTCAGAAGGAATAGGGATGCCCTGAATGCTGAGGACTTTCTAACGCATATGAGCAACCTCTTGCAGAGCAATGCACAAATACTTGCAGACATCTCTCTGCATTTGGTTGTTACAATTGTGAGGCCACCAAATGGTGGAGGCCATAGGGCAATAGGTTCTATACCCAATAGCACAATCATCAGTAAAAAAAAAGACAGTATTTGGTAGATTTAAACTCCATAGGTAACAATCTCTGTTTTGCGGGGGGGCTCTTAGCTGTTATGGCTGAGAAGACCCGTACAGATACCAAGTTGTTTACAGCAGCCGGGGAGTTGCATAAGGAACTAGGGTGGAGTGATCAAAAGAAAGTTGCCCTTAATGATGTTTCATTTTTTGAAGACCTTTTAAAGGTCAACATCCAAGTAGGCCACTTCAATAAAAAAAAGGGATGGAGGCTGTTTCACACAGTAGGACCAAAGTAGCCCAAAACCTATACTGTTTTTGCATCTAAAAACTATTGTGAGTATTGCAATACGTTATACACTCACATGCATAATTGTATGTATCGCTGCAGGCTTTGTCTGAGTACAGAGTGTGCTAGTAATGTTGGTACACTGCAGAGATGCAATAATTGTAAGATGGTTTGCAGATCTGCTTCCTGCTTATTTAGACACAGACAACTGGCCTCTAAGAAAGGTGTAAAATGTGAGCACAGGATCTATTGTGTAAACTGTACCTCTCTCCAGAATCCAGGGCATGATGTCCAAAAATGTAAAGGAAGACAATGTACTGTTTGTTGGGGGTTTATCACAATGGACAAGAATCATCAGTGTTACATGGCACCTATTAAGCAACCTAAAGTGTCTGTAAAATACGTGTTTTATGATTTTGAGTGTCACCAGTCAACAGGTGTTCACATTCCAAATTATTGTTTTGCACAAGCGTTTGCAGGGGAAACTGTGGAATGTTTTAAGGATAGGCGCAAGGATTGCAAAAAGAAAGGCGGGAAGAAACAGAAGAAGAAGACAAACCAGAAAGAGAATGAGTGGCTCCCTGCAGGCAAATCTTGGGAGTTTAAGGGTGAGTCATGCCTTGCTGAGTTTATAAACACCTTCACTAAGGATAGTCAGTTCAGCAACTGCACATTTATAGCTCACAACTCTAAAGGTTACGACTGTTATTTTATAATTAGTCAGCTGATCAAGGAAAAATTGGATGTAGATATTGTTGCTCAAGGGGGGAAACTGCTCTGTGTGACAGTAAACAGGCTAGGTATCAAATTCATTGATTCCCTTAGTCATTTACCCATGGCTCTCTCTAAGTTTCCATCTGCTTTGGGTTTTGAGGGTTGTAAGGGCTATTTTCCCCATTACTTTAATACTCCAGAGAACTGGAATTATGTGGGACCGATGCCCAGAGTCGAGGACTATGGTGTACATCAGATGATGCCCAAGGAAAGGGAGAAAATTTTAAAATGGTATGAGAAGAACAAATCAAACATTTTTTACATGCAGAAAGAGTTGGCATTTTATTGCAAACAAGATGTAGCAATATTGGTGCAGGGCTGTACCAAGTACAGACATGAAATCATAGAAATGACCAAGGCTCAGAAAGCTGCAAAGTCTGGCACTGAATGGCGTGCTATAGATCCATTCCAATACCTCACTCTGGCTAGTGTGAGTCTAGCAATGTACAGGTTTAAGTTTCTGAAGGAGGACACCATAGCCCTACCCCAACCAGACAACTATCACAGGCAGTGTAAGAGATTCTCTACCTCTTCAGTACAATGGCTGTCATACTTAGAACGTAAAGAAAATATTCAGATTCAGCATGCCCTAAAGGGTGGTGAATTCAAAGCTGGTGATTATTTTCCTGATGGCCATGCAGTCATAGACAATAAGAAAATGGCTTTTGAATTTAATGGATGTTTTTGGCACAGCTGTGTCCTATGTTATCCTCCAGAAAATAGGAATCCTTTGATGGGTAAATCTTACGAGTCTCTTTACAACTCTACAGAGAAAAAATCTGCTGAACTTAGAGGGTTGGGGTATGAGGTCAGGAGCATATGGGAGCATGAATGGAAGCAGATGTTGAAATCAGATGAGGAGCTTAAAAACTTTCTGACTTCAGCGGAGTTTCCTGAGCCTGTAGAACCTCGAAATGCTCTCTATGGTGGACGCACTAATGCTATCAGTCTTTATTATAAACCAAATGCTGAAGAACAGATATATTATTATGACGTCTGCAGTTTGTATCCGTTCATGCTTAAACATAAAAAATTTCCCTTAGCACATCCAGAGGTAATATATGAGAATTTTGAACCCATCTCTAATTATTTTGGGATTACTAAGGTAAAAGTGTACCCTCCAAGGGGTCTTTTCTTTCCTGTACTACCAGTCCAATCCAATTGTTTATTCAGAAGTCAACAGACCTTTTAAACACATAAATACATAGATGCAAACACAAACACCAATTACAATGTATCAAAATATAAAACTTACTTATGTATATTGTATACGTTTAGTCTATTTGTCTCTTTGACTCAACTCCAGTACTCTTATACACAGTAAGGTAAGTTTAGGCTATAGTTAAAATAGTTTTTAAAATAGGGTTGCAAACCCATAATTATAAATGGTTCACTAAATTAAGGACCGCAAAATTTCTTCCTTAGCTGAATGGCCAAGTTTATAAATTTGGCCACGGTTAGGGTAATGTTTTCATTATAACCCTGTAAAAGGGTTATTAATAATACTTCATTTGAACGTCCGGGGTATTTTGACAGGATTGGACTGAGAAGATCTTTTCTGATTTTCTTATATAATTCGCAGGAAAATAATACGTGAGAAATAGTCTCGATTTCTGAGTCGTTACAAAAACAATACCTATTCATACTCTGAATTTTTTTAAACCTGCCAAATAAAAAGTTAGATGGTAGAACATTAAAACGGGCTAACGTGAAAGCCCGTCTGTACTTGGGGACCGTTAACCAGTATTGGTATTTCATCCCTTCTGGATTTGGATCAATATTAATACCCAGAGCCCTCGGACAACAAGGACCTTTTGTCAAACTTATTAAAGTCTGATTATCGATATCAGTAAGTCTGAGTTTAACCGTCGCTCTAGCCTTATTAAAGTCCATCTCTAAAAGCTCGGGGGGGTGGAGACCAAACTGTAGTAGCCTTTCCATTACCTTCCCTGTCCATGTTGCTTTTGCAAGAGGATCTTTTAAAAAGCGAGACAGGTAAGATTCAGGAGTTAATACTTTACAACAGCGAATCCAGAAATAGATAGTATGACTGTACTACCAGTCAAGATGAATGGAAAGCTCATGTTTCCCCTTTGTGCAGCCTGTGCAAAAGCACACTTGGAAACATACAACCATTCTGATGAGAAGAGGGCTCTGATAGGAACGTGGTGTACAGTGGAGCTGAACGTTGCTATAGAGAAGGGATACAGGATGGCAGAAATCTATGAAGTGTGGCATTTTGAAAGGACATCCATGCAGCTGTTTTCAGAATATATAGACACGCACCTACGTCAGAAACAGGAGGCATCAGGGTACCCTGAATGGTGTGTCAGTGGAGACGATAAACAGAAATATGTAGATGACTTTCTCAAAAAAGAGGGGGTGTTCTTGCGCCATGAACTGATCTCCGAAAACAAAGCAAAGCGTAATATTGCCAAACTGTTTTTAAATTCTCTGTGGGGGAAATTTGCTCAGAAACCCAATCTGGCTAACACCCAGGTGTTGAGAGATCCTGATGACTTGTTTAACATACTGTTTTCTGATGCTTATGAGGTTTCCATGTGTGAATTTATTGATGATGATGCTGTGTGTCTTGGAAACATTCAAAAGATCGTATGACTGTCTCAGGTGGGAGGAATGTGTTCATAGCATGTTTTACAACTGCCTATGCTTGCCTGGAGCTCTACAGCCTGCTTGACAAGTTGCAGGAGCGTTGTCTGTATCATGACACAGATTCTGTTATATTTGTGAGTCAGAAGGGACAATGGGTTCCACCTCTAGGTGATCTTTTAGGGGAACTCAAAAGTGAAATCCCTGCAGGTCAATATATCACAGAGTATGTGTCAGCAGGCCCTAAAATGTATGGTTACAAATTGTCAGGAGGGACTGCATGCCTAAAGGTCAAAGGAATAACCTTGACGGCTGATAACTGTACAAAAATTAATTTCAATAGTCTGAAGGACTTAGTTTTTGCCCATGTCTCAGACAGTAAAGAGTTGCCGCAGCGTGAGATATTGCCATGTTCACCGCCCAGAGAGCTATTGCTAGTCGGGCGGTATATAAATTTAATAAATAATAAATAATAAAATAATAGTAGTGCAGCAACAGGGTATTGTTCGAAACAAAAGGTGCTGGACTCTTGAAACAAAAACTCTCAAGAAAACCCAGAAAGTTGTCTATGACAAAAGAGTGATTACCAAGGGGTTTAAAACCATTCCTTACGGGTTTTAAAATGGATACATGGTGGCACCACCCCTTCTCAGCCATTCTAGCAGGTCCTAGTAACTGCGGTAAAAGTTTTTTTTATAAAAAACATGATGGACAATGCTCACAGCGTACTTGCAGCTATGCCTGATAATGTATGGTTTTACAATGTCTGGCAACCGTTGTACCAGGAATTACTATGTAAATACCTTTTTATTAATTTTGTGAAGGGCTTGCCAGAGAAATTTGATGATGACAATTTGCTGCCTCCTAATAAAACAAATTATGTTATTATTGATGATTTAATGAATTGTGCGTCACAGGATCAATAAGTGGAAAAAGCTTTTACACAGTACGTACATCATAGAAATCTGAGTATTTTTTTCATTACACAGAATATTTTCTGCAAGGGAAAAAGCAACCGCACCATCAGCCTAAACGCTAAATATATGGTGTTGTTTAAGAATCCCAGAGATAAATTACAGATTGCAACTTTAGCACGGCAGATGTATCCCAGAAATGCACAGTTCTTCATGGAAGCTTTTACAGATGCAACACAAAAACCATATGGTTACCTGGTTGTTGATTTAAATGCATCCACACCTGAATCTTACAGATTAAGATCAGGGCTTTTCCCTCCAGACTGGACTGTGGTATACACTATGAAAAAGGCCACTCATGGTTACAAAAGGCGGTAGCTTAATCGCTCTATGTTCTTTGAGTCTGGTTAGCCAGTTGGTCAACATGTCCAGCCGCGTAAAAAGAAACCTCCCTCTCTTAAATCTTCTTATTAAGGCTCCTCCACATCAGAGGAAAGCCATTTTATGTGCAGCATCAGATGATCTCATTGCTGCAATCTCAGAGATAGCCCTCAACACTTTAAAAGGCAATATTCCTCTGTCTCCCCACCAGGTGCGTATATTAAGAAAAAAACGCAGCCTTATCAAAAGCCTCAGCAACAAAAGAATCTCAATAAGAAGGAAGAAACAACTAGTGAAAAAGTCTGGGGGTTTTCTCGCACCACTACTAAGTTTTGCCATCCCTCTAATAAGTAGACTGTTAACTAGACAGTGATGGAGTATGCTGAAAAGATGTACCTGGTTTCCAGCCATCAATTAGAACAATTGAAGGGAACCCCTCCTAAGGAGGAAGACATCAGAAAAGCCACAATCTATTCACTCGATACTGAAATGAAGGGAATTCTGCACAGGATGGATTTAACACAATATGAAAAAGCCAAGCATTATGATGCTCTGCTTCAGAGATATCTAATTCATGTAAGACAGAGGGAGGCAGAGAAAGAAAAACTAAACCTGTTTCTACCACAGCCCCAGCAGGCCTCTGAAGAAACCCCTGTAAATTCTGATGCAATCATTCAAGAAATACTGGACAGTCTGCCTGCTAGATGTAAGAATCATGCTAGGGTGTTGTTAAACAAAATGGTACAGAACAAGAGTGTTTCCACGTGGAACGACAACGACGTCTTTGTATATAAGGGCAAAGCTATAGATGGATCCAATATATTGGACCTGATTAAAGGAATCACGCAGTCCCGCGCCCTCTCTGTAAAACACACCCCCATAGGTTGGGACGTTTTTATGACAGCTCTAGCTGAACTAAACATTCCTACATCTGTTGTGGGCAATGCTACCAACAGGGAATCTTTAGACAAGTTAAAGAGCCCCTCTATCTCTTCTAAAAAACATGTTGCTGCATGGCTTGACCTAAAGTATCTCTGCTGAATGTTTTATAAAGAAATAAAACTTTCAAAAGTGTGCTTAACCTTATATGCTGACTGTGTCTGATTGTTTTACAGGTATAAAAACCACCACAACAGTATAAATTATTTAAACCCTTAGGGGTGCTTTATTGGGAAACACGGCTATGAAAATCATTGCAGGATATACAGCTTTGGAATGGTTGAAACACAGCTGAGGAAGGTCTGGGCATATTTCTCTTGTTTACAATCTGTTCCACCATCTGATTATTTCTCTCTATATCATAAGAATACAGTTCTTGAACCTGTTTAAATGTTAAACCCTTACAACGCTGTTGTAGAAAAAATACGCAGTGGTAGCCACAGGCAACAGAATCTGGGGCTTGTAATTGTTGGGGTTGAAAAGCAATCCTAGTGGTATTTTTCCTTAGAAATTTTATAATGGTCTTGGGAATCAGCGGGTGGTCTGGAGGATGTCCATAGGAATCAAAAAATTCACCACTCTTATCTTCTGTCAGGTAGATGGCTAGCCAGTGTTCTCCAGGCATGTTGTTTGGATGGGTATTGACTACTAGCCCCACAGGTCTTTGTAGTAATCTCTCTTTGGGGAGTCTGTCACAGGGAAACACACCGTAGAAAGGTTTTTGCGTGTAGGGATTTGAAGAGAGGATGCGTGTTAACTGCACGCTGTCCATGTTTACATATAGTCATACAATACATTTCTTCTGTGATTTATCTCTATCACGCTGTCAAAAACTCCATACACTATCATGTTGACTGTAGCCGGGAGAGCCCTAGCAAATCGAACTTCTGCTCTCAGATTCCCTGTTTTGATCAAAGAATAGTGATCCCCGCATTCTTGGTCTGGAGACAGGTCAAAAGCAAAAGGAGTGTAGCCTCTCGCAAACTCCTTGCGGTTAATTAAAAGAGCCCTATCTTTCATATGTTTGCCTGTGGTCTGCACCAGGCTCATGTATTCTCGAACAAAGTTTCCGATTTCAAGTTCTGGCTGATGAGGCTTTGTGGGAATTTGGAAACCATCGATGTACAGAGATACAAAGCTGATGTCATAATGCTTAAAGTTAAAAGGGTTTTTATTGTAAATTCCACTGAAGGAATCATTATCCACCAACCCTATAACTACTTGCTTGGGTAGCTGGCCCAAAAACAGATTCTCCTGATTGCTGACACGGCTTCCTCCAGGGATGCTAAACACTTTCATACTGACACGATCCACTGAGTATTTGGCATTGGATGCCAACAATGCCTCTGCATGTCCTAACCGGACACCTGGTGCCACACTCACCTTCTTTACAAATAGTGATGCTGATAAAATTTGCAATTTGTGGCGGCTGTTTGCATCATTTGTCATCAGGCAGAAAGCATCTTTGTTGCGTGTCAGTTTAATTTTCACATCCACGCCATTTAAAAGCAATTTTTCTTGAAAAAACAGATCAGCATGGAGATGACCTAGGAGGTCTATTTTCCAGCTTTCAGTTGTCAGTGCAGCTCTTCTAACAAATCCTAAATTATTCCCATCCAGGGTTGCTGTTTCATGTTCTCCAGGTGTGTCTTTGTAAAATAGCCCTGCAGAGAATTGTGTGGCTAGCGTATCATCACTGTAGTTCAGCACAGATTCTAGGAAGGTTCTATAAGGGTAGCAGTTATTGCTCTGACTGATGAGTCGGTCTCCCAGGGTCACATCCAGTTGACTAAAGACGGAGGCCAGCGGATAATTCACTAAACCCACATTAGCATCTCTGGTCAGGTTTGTTCCATCATGGTTCACAATTTTGCAGCACACATATAGCATTGTATTGTTTAAATCCATATAATCTTCGCCACTTCCAGCAATGTAGAATTCTAGTGGTGCAGTTTCCGTTAGCGCTGCCAAGGGAGGTACCTCGATAAACAGGCTTCTCTCAATACTGGTCTGGGTAGGCCCAATCTGGAATAGATCTAATTCAGATTTAGTGCATTCCTCAGAACTGCAGTGGATTAAAGCCATGCTGATTAAAATATATCTCTTTTTCGGGCTGGTACTGTATGCCTCTTCTTTCTTGAAGCTTTCTGCTTCTGAGGCTTTTTCCTCAACGGCGGTGCTCTTTTAAAAGGTCAGAGAGGGCCTGTTAATTGTACCGGTGATGCTTTTCTTTTCAAGGCCTTTCTCCTTTTAATATACATCAGCCCTGAACCCTCTTGTTGGGGTTGTGGATTAACTCTATTCAAAACTGCCTGAGTAACCTGCCCTACCACATCTTTAGTGATATTCCGAGCAGCTGTTTTAGCATGTGGCTTAATAATCTCTAGGCCTCTTCTCAAAAGTGGAATGGCTTTTTGAAAAAGGCTCCTGAATATCCCTCCGATTCCTGCCCCATACATAACAGGCGTACCATGGTACCCCGGGAGAGCATTTCCAGCCTGGGCCCTGTAATAATCCCGGTAAAGGGTTGGGTCACCGTAGGTTTTCAGTATCACCATTTTTAAAATGGCAAACCTCTGCGTGGGTGAAAGTGTACCTTCACAATCACCTTTCCAAAATGAAATGGTACGTTTGTGTTCTGATCCGTTTTTATTTCAACATTAATGGTGTCAATATGATGCTTACTCACAGGAATATAGTGTGGTTTGTCATAAACAATGTTGACACAATCGTTATTCTGTCCACGCACTGGTACAGAGCGCAATAAGGGTACATAGAAGTCCCCAACTATCTAGTGCTCTATGATGTTGGTGTAAATGTATAAAGTGTTGAAGCCTCCTGTAATGTCTGCTGTAAAAGGCAGCTGTTGTACACGGATGTTGGGAAACAACCCTAATATGTGGGCTAGTTCTTCGCTGCTTTTCAACGTGCAACCATCATCTGATTTAAGTCTAACCATTCTAGTCACTTGGTCATAGTGTAGGACCATATCGGGGTGCTCGCTGCTCTGGTCTAGTATAAGGCTGTTCATGTTTTCCAGCAGTTCTGGGATGCTTGAGTAATAACCACGTCGCAGACGGTAGGACCATGTTTTTTCTCCATTACCAATTTCAAATTGGGAATCAGATGTTAGATTGTTCAAGCTGTGTGGGTACTGTATCTCAACCAGGCCTACTTCCCATGCCCCTGGCAGATCCAGGGGCCTTGCTAGGCGAATAGTAAAAGCTTAGCTAGTGTTCTGCGGAAAAACAGTTACACAGGCATTGCTAGGCAGAGTAATGTAAAAACCACTATCCCCCATTCTTCTGTGCAGGTTCACAAAGATCAGAAGCAAGTACCCAACTGTTGAACTTACTGGGCCAGCCTAACCATTTCACTAAATGATACTTTTTCCTACCCCTGCCTTTTGTTGATATAATTGATTCAATCCTGCACAACTTGTCCTGTTTGTCATTAACCTTCTGCAACTCTTCAGAATAGAAAGAACCAATTACAGGCTCCCCAGCATAATCTTTTAACAGGAAGACAGGTTTCCTTCCTCTTCTGATGACCTGATCCACTATAAACAACTCTGTGGTGAAATTTTGTTCATACCCCTTGACAAATACCTCCTTGCTTTCAGAAATCCTCACGTGGTCTCCTTTCCTGAACAATGGTGATACCTCTTTTCTGTAAATACAGTCTCCATAAATGGTTTTCCATACTGACAGGGCATTACAATGGTTAATATCAATAGGCCTTGCTCTGATCGTTCTATGAAAACTATGATTATAACTTTTTAAGAGTTGTGGCAGGATATCGATATAACTATAGGTATTGTTAGCTGTAAAATACCTCCACATTTTTGATTTCAGAGTTCGGTTAAATCTTTCAACAATAGCAGCTTTTACTTCATTATTGCTGATGAAGTGGTGAACTCCATGCTGTTTTAACAAGCCGTTTACGGCTCTGTTTAGAAACACTTTGCCTCGGTCCGTTTGGAGCTTTCCGGGCTTTCTTCCACTCTGACTGAATATAACATTAAAAGCTTTAGAGACCTCTTTGCCTGTCTTGTCTTTTAAAGGCAATGGCCATGCATACTTAGACAGAATATCTATGACTGTTAAAATGTACCTATAGTTCTTGTTGTGCTTAGAAAATTGTTGCATATCTACTAAGTCAGCCTGCCATTGGGCATTGATATCAGACACAATAGTCTTGTTTCTTTTAAAATGGATTCTGGCTGGCTTATGCAATGTGTAAGCATCTTGGTCTGAAAGCCATGTCATAACATGTTTCCTTCTTAGTGTTTTACTGTGCTTTTTTGCCTCCTGAAATAGATGGTTCACTCCCCCAAAGCTCCCAGCCTCCTCAGGTGTGTAATACGTGGTTTTTAGAATTTCATCATGCTCTCCCATATTGCTGGTTGATACAGGTATGGACACCGATGGCTAAAGTAAACTATTTGTATTGGTACAAAAACTCCTGCTTCAAGCTTTCAGGGTTCAGGCCTGGGACAGACACATGAAATGCAGAAAATATTAACAGCCTGCAAACTCTCAATGTGTAGATTTTCCAAATCACCATCATGCATCACATCTTCCTATAGAAAAAAAAAGAGAGGCACTTTAGCATTGGGGTTGCACCAAACTGGGAAAAACAACACACTAATAAAAATACAGCTCAGAAGCACCTACCTGTGGACACCCTTGCTCCATGCCTTCATTTAAATCTTCCAGCCACTCATTTTCTTCAACCTCCATTTCCACCATGGGTTTAAAAAGTACACTTCCATCCACAACCTCTGCAAATTTCATAAGTTCTTCTTCCTTCAGGAAATGAGCCTCCAGACCACACCCACATTACCCTCTGTGTCGGACCTGGTTTCACTAGAATTTGCCTGGAATGAGGTTTCAGGGTCTGGATATTGTCCGGCAGTAAACCCCGTCACAGGTAAGTTTGTTGTTGAAACAGAACCTTTTTTTCTAAAATGTGCTGGTTCTTCCTTTCCATGGCTAATTTTTATACTTGCTGGTGGGAACGATAATCTCCTAGGCTTTACCCGCCTTTTTGAGTGCATTTTCAAAGGTGCTAGAGGATAGGAAAAACCTACTAGTCCCAATGCTGATTCGCAGGCTGGTTCCATATTCGATCCTCAGAGCATGTCTGGGCATGCAAAATGCACTTCTGTACAAGGTCTCTCCATCCCCTCTCCTGATTGGTTAGGGATTCAAAACCTCCCCCATTGGGTGATGTAGCTGTAGAGGGGTTACTTATCCCTATTGGGCTGTTCTGGAGAGGAGGGGATGGAAATGGACCCCTCCAGGATCCATTTCCAGCACCCTAATTTCACCTATGGGTTTTAAACCTCTTCAGATTGGTCCCCAGGCATCCACGTGTTCGTAGAGGGGTCACATGCCCCTGTAGGGAGCAGTCTGGAGAGAGGGTGGAAATGCACCCCTTGGGGTGCATTTCTGGTACCCTGCTTTCACCTTTGGGTTTTAAACCTCTTCAGATTGGTCCCCTGGTTACCACGTGCTCATAGAGGGGTCACATGCCCCTATAGGGACCAATCCAAGACCCCATTTGAGTAAAAATACGCCCATTGGTCCAGCGAGGGCCATGTGCTCCTGGGGGTCACAGGGCTACCATTTCTGGGGTGGGGCATGAGGGCTGGGGCTTCTGGGGGACAGGATATCTGGTGAGGTCATCAGGGGAAATGGAAATGGCGGGTGGGCCTTCCGGGGTGGGCCTTCCAGGGTGGGACTTCCGCTGACATCATCCATCAAACTCAAAAGGGGCGGGGCATAGCTGTTTGACGTGAGGTGGTCTAGTATTACTACTATGGCAGAAAGACATTAACTGTGCTCCTACTGGGAAAAAAACTATGCCAGTGGAAAGGCTGAGGTCCAAAGAAGAACTAGAGAACTTAAGAATGCCTGGTGGATAAAGAAAGCTCAAGATATCCAGCACTTTGCAGATGCTCATGATGCACAGGGCTTTTTAATGTCACAAAGGCCATCTATGGACCAACAAATTATGGTACAAATCCCTTACGTTCAATGGATGGTATCAAACTCAAAAGTGAGTTTATAGCAGCCCACAGGGTAGAGAGAAAAGAGTAGAGAATCTTCTTATTCTTACTCATTTCTTAGACCTCTTTCTGAAGTGAAGGGTCAAATCTGTAAAGAAATTTGGAGCAGCCATGTTAAAAGGTAGGGGCAGGGCATTCAGGCAGGAAGTTGCCACCCCTGCTTAGATATGGATATCTTTGCAGAGGATCCCTAGTTAAGCTTTACCAACATCACAATCCAAACCATGTCTACTGAGAAGTAAGTCCTATTTAGTTCTCTAGGGCTTATTCCCTTAGTAAGTGTGTTTAGAATTGCAGCCTTCAGGGGCATCCGTCTTTACTCCTGAGTGCTCCTATTTAACATCCCCACAACACTAGGCTCCTTTCTACCTACAATGGCCTTCTGGTGACTGGCCTGGCCTGGCCTGGCACTTAAACCATTTTTGCCAGAAGCCAATTGGCTAGATTAAATATTCCCTACCCAAGCTCTATCTTTTAGCTAAGATTTGTATCTTAATTTCCAGCCAGAGACAGTGCCCGCTCAGATGACATTACTAGGGCTCACCCCTGAAATCTCAGGGTTTGGATTGCTTCAGGCCTGACAACCCTAGTTGTGGCTGATCTGCTGCTGAGCTCACCTCCTGTGATGAGCCTGCCCTCTGCCTAAGAGAGAGGGTCTGAGGTGGGGCTGGGGGAGGATCTAGCCATCCCCACCTCCATCACCATGGACGTGCCATTGGTGGTGCAGGTGCAAACAGACCAAGCCTGTTAGCCAGCTACCTGCTTGCTTGCTCAGTCCTGAGCTGAGAGCAAAGCTCCACAAAAGTAGTGATGCCCACCCCATCCTTTCTTAAGAGAATTCAGGGTGTGTGTCAAGTGTTGCAACAATGTCTTCGCTCGAGTAGCCATGCTGCTTTGTGCTTGTTGATATTTTCTGACCTTGTAAGCTGTATCCTGACCAAGCTGTGTGCTAACCTGTGGATTGGAGCCGTTGGCACTAACCAAGTTGAGAGTCCCGCATCTGATTCTATTGGGGAAAGCCAAGGCATGGCTTTTATTTTCAAGTGGATTCAGATACTCTAAGATGCATAGAGTGGGTCATTTTGCTGGGCTGTCAGTCTTCTGACGTAGAAACCTACTCTGATACCTGTATGTTTCCGAGCTCGATTCAAGGTGCTGGTTTTAACCTATAAAGCCTTACACGGCTTGGGACCACAACACCTGATGGAACGCCTTTCCCGATACGAACCAACCCATACACTACACTCAACATCTAAGGCCCTCCTCTGGGTGCCTACTCCAAGGGAAGCTCAGAGGGTGGCAACAAGGGAGAGGGCCTTCTCAGTGGTGGTTCCCAAATTATGGAATGATCTTCCTGACGAGGTACATCTGGGACTATCACTGTTATCTTTTCGGCGCCAGGTGAAGACTTTCCTTTTCTCCCAGGCATTTTAGCATGTGTTTTTAAATTGTTTTAAATGTTTAAATTGTGTTTTAAATTGTTTTTAAAAGATGTGTTTTTAAATTTGTATATATGTTTTTAGGTACTGTAAACCGCCCAGAGAGCTTTGGCTATGGGGCGGTATAGAAATACAATAAATAAATAAATAAATATAAATAAACTTCTTAAGGATAGAGTCTATTGTACTGCATTGGAAAGAGCATTACCATGGTGAGGTCTTCTTGCAAATTGCACAACAACAAACTAGAGACAAGTTTGCAGTATCCCCTAATTTGGATGATTTCATTAAAGCCATTAATCAAATAAAGAATAACAAAGCTAGTGGACCTGATGGGATTCCTGCTGAAGTCTTTAAAGAAGACGGGCTTGAACTTACACAACAACTTCATAAGATCACTGAAAAAATCTGGATGAGGGAGGAGATCCTGGAAGACTTTAGGGATGCTATAATTATCACCATTTTTAAGAAGGGTGATAGAACAATTGTGGGAACTATTGCAGCTTCTCTCTTCTTGCTGCTGCAAGTAAAATCCTTGCAAGGATCCTAGCAAATTGCCTCCTACCTATCTCAGAAGATGTCCTCCCTGAATCCCAAAATGGTTTCTCCCCTTCCAGGGGGACAGTGGACATGATCTTCACTGCACGACAGCTTCAAGAAAAATGCTGGGAGCAGAATCAACCTTTATATATGGCATTTATTGATCCGACTAAGGCTTTTGATACTGTGAATTGAACCACTCTGGGCCATCCTCTTGAAAACTGGATGCCCTGATAAATTTGTGAATATTTTGCAACTTCTTCATGATAACATGACAGCAACAATTTTGGATAACAATGGTTTTCAGAGCGATCCATTCAGACTTGGATCAGGCGTAAAACAGGGATGCGTCATTGCTCCAATTTTATTTGCTATCTTCATTGCTATGATTCTACACCTTATTGAGGGGAATCATAGATAGAATCATAGAATCATAGAGTTGGAAGGGGCCTTGTAGGCCATCGAGTCAAACCCCCTGCTCACAGCAGGAAATCCACAGCTAGAGCATCTCCCGCAGATAGCTGTCCAGCCTCTGCTTGAAGACATCCAGCAAAGGGGATCCTACCACCTCCCTAGGCAGTCGGTTCCATTGCCGAACTGCCCTTACTGTCAAGAAGTTCCTTCTAATGTCCAATCTGAATCTACGCTCCTGCAACTTAAAACCATTAGACCTAGTCCTACCCTCTGGGAAACTTCCAACTGGTGTGGAAATCACATATCAAACAGATGGAAAGCTTTTTAATCACAGTAGGCTGAAAGCAAAAAGTAAGGTAATGTCAACCCCTGTCATAGAATTTCAATATGCTGATGAAAATGTAGTCTCTGCAGTCAGAGAAAGATCTTCAAACTACCCTAAATGTCTTTGCAGAAGCATATGGAAAGCTTGGGCTCTTGCTTAATATAAAAAAACCCCAAAGTGCCTCATCAACAGGTGCAAACTAGTCTCTCTGTAGCACCATCAATCCAGCATAGTGGTGTGACGCTGGAGAACTTCCATCTCTCTATAAAAGCTGACATCAATGCTGAAATTCAACACTGTCTGAGCTCTGTGAGTGCCGCATTCTCCTGAATGAAGCGTAGAGGGTTTGAGGATCGGGATATTCACAGGGAGACCAAAATGCCTATTTACAAAGCCACTGTACTACCAACATTACTGTACGCCTGTGAAACATGGACCACTTATATACACCACTCCCAACTTTTGAAAGATTTCACCAACGCTGCCTCCAGACAATTCTGCAAATTACTTGGGAAGACAGACGGACTAATGTTAGTGTTTTTGAAGAAGCAAAGACTACCAGTGTTGAAACAATGATTCTTCAACATCAACTTCGCTGGACTGGCTATATTGTTTGGATGCCTGATTACCGTCTTCCAAAGCAGCTACTTTACTCCCAACTTAAGGATGGAAAATGGAATATCGGTGGACAGCAAAAGAGGTTTAAAGATGTCCTTAAAGTGAATCTACAAAAATGTAACATGAACATTGAGAACTGGGAAGTCTTGGCCCATGAACATCCCAAATGGAGGTCGGCTATTATCAAAGGTGCTATGGACTTTGAAGAAGCATGAATACAGGACAAATGGGACAAACGAGCTAAGTGGAAGGCACGTCAAACAAATCCTCATTGCAGTCATCTTCCATCTGGAAACCTATGTCCTCACTGTGGTTGGCTGTGTGGATCCAGAATTGGCCTCCACAGTCACTTACGGACCCACTGCTAAAGACCTTATCTTGGAAGATAATCTTACTTGGCCACGAGTGATCACCAAAGAATGAACGACATAACAATCATTTCATTGATTTACACTGATTGCTGCTGAACTCTAGGAGAGATTTTGTTACATTATGTGTGCACCTAAGAATTAAGGGTATTAATTCCAGAGCTTGGAAAAGTTACTTATTTGAACTACAACTCCCATCAGCCCCAGCCACCATGGCCAGTTAATTCAACATAGTAATAAAGTCATCAATCAAATGTGTGGGTTTTGAAAGAAGGAATAAAGAGATTTTTGGTACAATGAAACATCAACGATATTTTAAAGCAAAAGACCTTTCTCCTCTTGTTCTTTCATAGTGCACAAAGTATCTTTTCCATGCTACTTTGATCCTATCCTCATTCACAAGTAACAGCTTATGGTACTCCTAAGTCTAACACTGCTATCAGTACTGGGAAGCAAAACCCCACTTTAAGAATGGTAACATGTGGGAATGCCTTTAGCCTTGGAAAGATGGAATAGCTCTGGAGTGGCCTGACCCTTGGTACTGCTGCTGGGGTGGCCATGTTTCAATCAAACTAGTAAGGGATGCTCATGGCCTCTGAATCTGAAAAAAGTTTTACTTATCAGTAAACTGATTTCCTTCAGCTCTATATGCAGTACATGCAGAAGCATCCCAAACTCTGAGATTTCAGAGCTGAGCCCTAGTGATGTCATTAACCATAATATATTAAGCATCAACCGCAGTTGCCTGGAGCATACCACTCAAACAAAAACAATTCTCTGATTGGAAATTAAGATAGAAATCTGAGATAAAAGTGGGTGTTTCCAGGTCCAGGGAAGTGACAGGATCATTTTTTCTCACCTGCTTAGGAAGCCTGGGTAGGGAACATTTAATCTAGCCTACTTGTTTCTGGCAAGAAGGGTTTAGGGGCCCTTAGGCCAGGCCAGTCACCAGAAGGCCACTGTAGGAAAAAAAGCAGAGCTTGGAAAAGTTACTTTTTTGAACTACAACTCCCATCAGCCCCAGCCAGCATTGGCACTGGATTGGGCTAATGGGAGTTGTAGTTCAAAAAAGTAACTTTTCCAAGCTCTGGAAAAAAGGGAGCCTAGTGTTGTGGAGATGTTAGGTGGGAGCACTCAGGAATAAAGATGGATGCCCTTCCAAGGCAATTCTAAGCACACTTCCTAAGGGACTAAGCCCTACAGAACTCAACAGGACTTACTTCTGAGTAGATATGGTTAGGATTGTACTGTTGGTAAGGCTTGACAAGGGATCCTTGTGATGTTCCTGTATTAATGTAAATATGGTAAGTGCTGTTTATATAGAAGACATATGGTAAGTGGAGTGAAAGAGGAGGGGGGAGTACATGAGCAGTAGAATGCTGGATGATTGGCTGAGCGTTTGAATGGCTGGGAGTATAATTGGAAGAATGACAGTTGAATTGGGGTGGATGTTGGTAGTTGGTGGATGTTAGTAGGTGGGTGTTAGTTGGTGGATGTGAGAGGAAGAAGGTGTTTGGTGGTGGATGTCAGGAGAGTGTGGAGAAAGAGGGAGTGAGAGTTCGGATTAATAATAAGTCAAGTACCACAGGAATAGATGAAACCATACGCTTATGTAACATTATAAAAGTAATCTTGTTATTTCTGATATTTAATAAATACTATTTTGGTTTACCGAAGGCCTGATCCTTGGCTGGGGAATATACAGACCAGAAGGGAGGGCAAGGTAATTACCAAGGCTGAAGGGAAACAGTAATGAATGGTGGCAGTGGCGAAGGGAGGAATAATAATATTTCAAGTATCCAGAGCAACCCAGAGTTATATGTGTAATCTATATAGATACAAAAGGGGTTGGGGACAGCTTACGCACGCAGTCACAAAAGTAACCTGCTAGAGAGAGACTCAGGCAAAGTCTCTGGGAATATTGGTTATAGGACGTGACTGGTGGTGCTGCCTAGCAGGGGGATCTAGTGAGATCTGTGCTAGAGCGGAGAGAGAAACCATATAAAGGACAGTCCGGACTGGTGGAGTCCCTGGTGGTGCCTAGTGAAAGGCAGTAGCCACGAGCAGGTAGGAACCTGACAGGGAGAGCCAGGGAAGGGCGTCACAATCCTCTGCAAAGATATCCATATCCAGGCAGGGCTGGCAACCCCCTGCCTGGAATGCCCTGCCTGCCATTTAATGCAGCTGCTCCAAACCTGATTACAAAGCTGATCCTTTATTGCAGAGAGAGGTTTAAGAAATGAGTAAGAGTTAAGAAGATTCTCTACCTTTCTCTTCCTACCCTGTGGGTTGCTATAAACTCACTTTGACAGCCAACCTAATTCCAGTGACTAATCATTTCCAGAGAGAAAACACACATGGTTTGGTCTACCTTCATGGGCAGTAGGTTGGGAACAATAGCAACTGAAGCCACATTTCCCAGTATGTGAATTCTCTTTTACCACTATTGGGCAAGAAACAAACCATCATGCAGCCAACAAGGTGCATCATGAGTGGGTTTAAGGGGGTTGAGCTGAGTGTATGGAACTACTGTTGTTGCTTCTGTGGATGTAAGGCAGTGAGGTTAAAGGTAAAGGAAATGCAAATAGAAAAACAAAAACAAAAGTCAGTGATTATTTCCTAAATGTAATACCATACCAACCAGAACAAGATTCCTATGAGTAAGACAGAAAACTCAGCATCCCACAACCAATCAGGTTTCCTAAGCAAAACTAAAAAAAATCCTGGCAGCCAGTCAGCCAAGGTCACAGAAATCCCCATGGAGCACAACTTGACCCCGGGGCAGAATGCTGCAGCAGAATGCTGAGACCCTGTCACCACGTAATACCTCTGCTCTGAAATATGTACTGGTTGCTAATTTGCTATCAAGCCTAGTTCAAGGTGTGCTTTCCATGTTACGGGTTCCACACAGGACTTGTTCTGCTCTTGTAAGAAATCAATCCTTTAGTGTGGCAGCACCTACACCGTGCAACTCCCTGCCTATTGACATTAGACAGACTCCTTCATTGTACTCCTTTCAGCACCTGCTAAAAACATTTTCCTTTAGGCAGGCCTACCCAGGCATGTGGAAGCTATTATGTTTTTTATCTCTTTTTAACTCATTGTTGGTTTTATAATTTTGAATGTTTTTATATACCTGTCTTTAACTGTTTTTGCCAATAATTTCATTGTTTTCCTTCTGTAAACTGCTTTGATTTTTTTTTTTTACAATAAAGTGGTATATGAATGTTGTAAATAAAATACATAAATAAATTTTGGTGTCACTGTGACCCTTGGGTCTCTTTCCTCTCTTAGGAACAAAGGAATCTGCCTTATTCCATCTCATGCCATTTGGTACCATCTAGCTCAGTACTGATGACATGGACTAGCACTCGCTCTCCAGGATTCCAGGCACCAGTCTTTTCCAGAAATTTTCCAGAGATTGGAATTTGGACCTTTGCATGCAAAACATGTGTCCTCCCACTGAGCTATAGCCCTTCCCATTTAAAAAAAGTATCTTTTCAATTCACTTATGAAAGTACAGCACACCTGGGGCAGATTCACACCATTCATTTAACACATATCTAACACACCTTTGAAGCAGATGAATCCCACCACACAATCATGGGAACTGTGGTTTGTTAAGGATGGTGGGTACTATAACTGTAAGGGGGAAACTACACTTCCCAGTATTCTTTGGGGAAAGTCATGCACTTTAAATGTGAGTTGGATGTGTTTTAAATGTATTGTGTACAATCAGGGTCGGTTCTAAAGGCCAGGTGGGGCACTGGTCCGACAGCCCCTGGAACTACAGGGGGGCCCTCAGCTGCCCCTCCGCTCCCCTTCCGTGATCAGGTACTGAAGCCCCTGCTGCCATCTTAGTTGATGGCAGAGATGCACATGCATAGCATGCACGTGTGCCATCAACAAAGATAGCAGCGGAGGCATCATCCCCTTAGGGAAACCGCAGCTGCCATCTTTGTTAAGGGCAATGGTAAAAGACAGCAGACAGGTAGGTAGGGGCATGGGGGCTGCATGCATGCATGCACATGTACATGCACGCACACACACACACGTGCACACACACATGCCAGGGCCCAGTGCAAGCTGATGCCCAAGGGCCCCGGCATTCCTGGAGCTGGCCCTGTGTACAATTGTAAACTTTGCCTCCATGTAAATCATGTTAGTTAATTTTTTTAAATGTTAACTCAGCTACAAAGTTTACTGGGTGACCATGGGCTACTCACCATCTCTCAACCTAATCTGTTCCTAAGAGTGAAAACAACAGAGGGGGACCATGACCACCCCAAGGAAGAAGGGCACACTTAAAATGTAGAGGAAATAATTATGTACAACCATAGTGTGAAATCAGGTGCTTATCAGGACTTAGAATGAAGAAATATTTATAAAAGTATGACTGTCAAAGATGTTTATTATTTGCACAACCTGTTAATATATTTATAGTGCAATCCTATGCATGGTTACTCAGAAGCATGTCCCAATGTATTCAATGGGGCTTACTCAGATACGGAAGTGTGCACAGGACTGCAACCTCAAGTGATAAGGAACTTCACTCATCCAACCAAAACTTCAGAATTATGCCACTTTAAGTTGTTTTGCAACTGTTTCATACTTGTTTTATGGTTATTGGATTTAAAATGGTTTTAGTTCTTGTTGTGAGCTGCCTTGGTTCCCAACCTTCCCACATAGGGTTGTTGGAAACACTGCATACACACACACACTGGAAATGTAAAAATACATACACCCCATATG
Organism: Rhineura floridana; assembly: GCF_030035675.1. NCBI lineage: Eukaryota > Metazoa > Chordata > Lepidosauria > Squamata > Rhineuridae > Rhineura > Rhineura floridana. The sequence continues at coordinate 12,664 of NW_026902545.1, read as the reverse complement.
ATAGTTTATTGTCAAAACCAGTTGGTCATTGCAGAACATTTTCAAAAAAAAAAATCAGTATTAGTTTCCTACATAATAAAAGCAGTGACACCTAGGTAAGTCCTGCCTTATTGCTTTTCAAAATAGAATCAGAGGGAAAGAGAAAAATTTACAACACAAACACAATATTTTGCTATGTTCATGCAAAAGTCTCATTGCTATACAGCACAATCCTAACCATGTCTACTCAAAAGTAAGTCCTGTGGAATTCAATGGGGTTTACTCCCAGCATGTGGAATTAGCATTGCAAGTTTACTCCCAGAAAAGCGAGTATAGGTTTAAAGCTTCATATTGGGAAGGTTTTCAAAACAGGTTATTAATTAGACAAATAAACTTCTGCCTCAAAAGCCCAGAAAAATTTAAACAAGTTGCATGTACACTTCTTTTAACTTTCTGTTAAAAAATTATTTGAAAGATAAAATTTATAATATGTTATTTTGCAACTAATTAAAAAAAAACCTGCATGTACACTTTTATTATAACTGAATTTGTTTACAGTAAACAATTGCCTACCAAGATCCTACTGCAATTTTTTTGTTCTATATCTCCTGACCTGCTCACAGAGAGAAAGCTATAAACCAGGAAAAGACAACCATTTTCTGGCCTTGCAATGGGTTCTAGCTATCGCCTGGAGGTTGACAATCCCTTGTCAATCACAACCCTGGCTTCATTTATTGGCTACAAACCTGAAAGGGCGGTGTTAGAGCAGCCAGCTATGAGCTCATTTAAAAGAAGTTGTGGGGGGGGCTGATATTTTGGTGTGTATCTCTTGAACCAGACCACCAAAAACTTATTTTTTTTAAAAAAAAGCTGAGAGTCTGGAGATTGGGGTGATTCACCAGGAGACCTGGAGACGACCCCAAAAATTCAGTGACCCTGGGCAAAACCGGGAGACGTATCAACCCTAAATCCCACCCTAACCTTCCGGAGCAGATTTTGCAGGGGAGCTGCAGAGGAGGGGAAGGGGAGGGAAAGAGACAAGAAATCTCTTAAAATTGCCCCCCTCCCTGTGTTGTTGATGGATATTTTTCAGAGTGATCCCAGATAGATTCCACTCTTGAAATATTAAGTTATGACATGAGCGTGCATACCAGGTTTTGTAGTTATATCTTATTTGCATAATAGGTCACTTTATTTATTTATTTACTTATATCCCACCCTTCCTCCCAGCAGGAGCCCATGATTTTATGACTAATGTACAAAAGAGACAAAAAGAAAATACTGAATATGTAAGCTGAACCTGGTCCTTGTGCATAGGAAATATTTTTGTCCAAGAAAATGACTCATGGTATTTGTCTTTCTCCAGTTGGGTTGCCTTTATGAATTATATTTAATGTTTTTACTACTGGAAGCTTGGACCCAAAGCCTGCTTTCTGCCACTCTTGACCTAAGGACATTTGAAGGGTGTGTGGGTATGGGTCTTATTTGCTTATTATAGAGCTGATCAATACCTAATAGTGAGAAAATGCTTGCAAATTGTTGTAGACTTCATAAAGAATTTCAGATACCAACCAAGAACGGCCACTCGTATTATTGTACTTCCCCAGAGTTTCATATTGCAAATGACAACATGTCATCCATTTAGATTATCTTTTTATATTGCCATTATCTCTTATTGTTTTACATGTCATGAACACTTATTTTGACTGCCTTACTTTCAGTTGAGGTCTTTTCAAACTGCCTTCCCAACTAGACAGTTTTATTGCTTGTATCATATAGTCTGTTTTGTTTTGGAGTGGTCAGTGAATGTGTTTGACATGTATGTCCTTCCTTTTAAAAATGGGTAGGTGACCTAAATTAGTTTTTGAACTTGAATTGTACGATTATGTCTTGAATGTGCATACTAAGTTTAATATCATATCTAAATCTTTCTAACCAATAAACAGAAGCTGCTGAACAGGTCGCTTAAACTAACAAACGTAAAACAATGACATTCTAAAGAAGCCACTGATTTCTCCTGAATGCTCTGGTCATGAATAAAGCTGTTTCCATTTCTTTATCATTTGAGGAGGGTATGTTATTTAATTTATAAAATTCAGCTGAACATATTAAATATCCAGAATTGTCACCAAGAAAGTAGAAGTTCTTCATCATAGAAGTATGTGGATATTATATTATTATTATTATTATTATTATTATTTGATTTATATCCCACCCTTCCTTCCAGCAGGAGACCAGGGCAGTGAATTTATAGATGAATTTATATAAACGCAACAATTGCTTTGGAGCATCATAATGTTCTACAACATTTTCCCAAAGAAACTATTTTTGTATCTGCCCGATACAAAAACAAAAGTATAAATATTACTGTTCCTTTTTCTCTTAAAAACTACAAAGTTTTCCAAGTTTTTTTTACTTTACCAATTCCTTTATTATTGGTGTTTTTATATACATTTCCACTTTTTCACCACAGTTTTTTTTTTGCTGTAACAATTTACAGTCAAGTATCTCCCTATTAATCCAATGAATATGAACCTTAGGCAGATTTTATATTTCTTACTGAAGAAGTAAAGAACATGCACAGTCTTGTTAAGAGTTTCCAATTCTGGCACAAAGGTTGCTGAATTTCCAACTAAGTATTGAATAGCAATGCTAAATGGTCTTTTTCCTGTTAATTATGCTGTCGTTGCAGAAGCTGAGGGCAATGAATATCGCTGAGACAAGGACAATTATGACACAAAAGTAAATTATGTCAAACAGTGACCTGTCTTTCTATTTCAACTATATGCTGAAGCAATGGTGCACTGACATGGTTATTATATGCTGAAGAATGAAAAATATATGAACAAATACATTCTTCTACTTCTGCACCAGACACAGGGGGTCAGGCATGAGATAGCAATAACAGACATAGACAGAGCATGAGTTAAAAATAACCACAACATTATAGAAGACTGGGGTTTGGTGCAGCATGGGGCAAGGATCTGACAATCGGGCAGCCCACCTACTGGTCTGATATCTCTGCCCAGCCAGTCTACTGAGTAACCAAGAGTTGTGGACAGGAAGGTCCCACCATGGTGCGAGCCATGATGGTGGGTCTTGCAACAACCTGGGCATGAGGCATCTGAACCCCCAAGGTAGGGCTGAGGCTTTAACATGCCCAACTCAAGACTCCTTAAGGGGATTCCTTCTAAAGCTATGGATCCAGCCCATGCCCTCCCCTGGCAAAGTAAAGTTGTGACAAGTATGTGCATGATAGGATGTAATATATGAGTCCTTGGTCTTTAGCCCCTGCAAAGCAGAAAACACACATAAGCAAAGTTTTCAGGGGAGATTCTTTAACATTTAATTCATCCACACTTATTGTGTAGTATTATGTGCAGAAAATAATTTCTAGGTTCTGTCCGATCTCAGGAGAACCCAGCACAGGAAAGATTCATCCTGATTGCTAGGGAAAAAAGTAGGGCAAACTATGGAGATTCCAAGGAGTAGGAAAAAAGACAGAAGCATCACAAGGTAGAGCAAATCAGCAGCTCTTTAGAGCCTCAGGAATTCCTATTGCCTGGTGTCCAAACAACTCACTTATTAGTCACAGCTCTGACTTCACTCATTGGCTAATAACACTACAAGCAGCAGCAGCCAGGCTGGCTCACTTAGAAGGGTACCCACACATTTTGCTCCACAACTTTCTTTTTAGGAGGACTAGAGACTTATTGTGTTTTAAATGAATGCTCAGATTCTGGGCTACCTGTTGGGGGTGCCACTGAAGACTTCCACAGGTGCCATAGCACCCACAGGTAATGGGTCGGTGGCCACTGATCTACATCCTTGAGGATGCAGATACTATTAATGTTCCACTGTGGTGAAATCAGACTCAAGAGTCAAACAAACATATAATAATGGGCAGTAATCAATGACAGAAATAATTCTACAGCAGTTCATATCTTTTCAGCATTCTTTGCTGCTATGACTGACTGAATCCTATGAGACTGTTTTGTTTTTTAAAAAACCTAAGTGCCATTAAATCACTTGACAGAATCCACATTAATGGAATTGCTGTCACCTTTAAGTGTCATTCCTTATTAGCTGTAATTGGACTTCGGTGGGTTTTCTCCAATATGTCATCATTAATTGGATTTCCTGATAAAGTACTTTACAATTAAGTTGAACAGAGTGTACTTTAAAATTCTCCTCTCAACAACAAAAGAAAGTCTCATATTTCAGATACTTGACTTACATAATTTATACTGTGTTTAAAGGTGAGGAGATAACAGAAAATCTTAGAAGTATTTTATACAACATTTTCTATCTAGGGTTTACAGTCATCTAGAATATTCTTACATAGTGAGTATTATAGCTGTCAAGAGGGATTAATTACTTGATAATTCAGATGAGAGCCATTTGGTTTTACTTAATAATACGGCAAAAGAAATCTGTCTTTGGATGAAATATGTCAAGAACCATTGCTGTACAACCTCCATTCATTTTAATGGACAGGGTTTGCTTCCTTTGAAACAAAATGGATTCATTTGATTCATATTACTGATTTCCACTACTAACAAAATTGTCATTTTACTTAACTGCTTAAATCCCCCCTCCCCCAAGGGAAGCTAAAACAATAACACTGGAAGATGGGGAGACCAGAATCACTCAGGAACCTGAATAATTCCTATGACCTAAACGCTGTAGGAAGGAAATGATACCACTGTGAAAAGAACATGAATATCTAACAATGTGAAACTTAGACAAAGAGGTATAGGAACACATTTCAGAAAGACTAGAGCTAGCACTTCATTCGTGTAATCAATGTCATAAGAATGTCATATGTACATATTACTGCTTATACCAACTTGATTGAAAAGCAATATATGATCTATGCTAGTGCAACCCTCAAGGTTGTTTTTACACAGTGTGTCCTTCAGACAGGAAACAACATGTGCTTCTGACTGATTGCACATTAGCTGTGCAGAGTGCAGAAACGGCACCAAAGTAGGGGAGGAATCACTCCTTTTAGACAAGTAGATTTTCCTCCCAGGCCCATTGCTGAACCTTGTGGTTACTTGAAGGAAAGAAACTGTTCACATACAAATTGTAGCTTGATCATAACATGGAAGTTAGAATAAGACTGCTAACCTAAACCTATTGAAAGTTACTCTACCAAAATCAGCAGGACAATAAAATGTGTTTAGGATAGGAGCATCAATATGAAATGTACCATTATTTATCTTTCAATTGGATTGTATATCATTTATCCTGTTGCTATACTCATCATGAAAATGGACAAATTGCTCTGCAAGGCACTGAAGGAAAGCAATCTGACCAATTTTTCTGTAGCTCAGGAGTGGGGAATCTCAGGCATAGGGGCCAAATGCAGCCCTCCAAGTCTCTCTGTCTGGCCCTCAAGACTCTCTCTAGACCACACTTCCTCATCAGGCCCCACCCTTTACCAGCCCGGCTATACATGCTCCTTGAGTGCTTCGACCTGGCTACAATGTGCCCTTTCCACTGTAATGATGCCTCTAGCTTGCCTAGATAGAGAATGGGGAGATGAGTGTGTGTAGAAACATATTATTTTTGCATGGCTGGAATGTAGCCTGCTGTACAAAGGTAAAAGTCATACCCTTTTCCTTGCTTGCTTTTGTTTCTGGCCCTGCACATCACTGGCTTGTTCTTATCATTATTATTATTATTTATTACATTTGTATACCACCCCATAGCCGAAGCTTGTTGCCCCCAGAAGGTTGACAATGAGGAAATGTGGCCCTTAGGAAGGAAAAGCTTCCTCACCCATGCTCTAGTTTTAGGAATTTCTAAATTTCTGCATCATTACAAAACTAGGTCTGGAATTTCTGCATGATTACAAAACTAGAAATGGGCTTTTAAAAAACTATTTAATAAATCTATGTCAGCTGACAGCTGAAATTGTGAGGATGCTGAATTCTGTACATTATAGTACAATTTAACATTTTCCCCTTTGCAGCACGTGTGACAGACCTAATAGAATAAACCATAGTTCAGTGGTAGAGAACATGTTTTTCATGCAAAAAGCCCTAGTTTCAATCCCTGACATTTCCAGGTCAGCCTAGGAAGACTTTCCTGCATCGGAAACCTCTGAGAACCACTTTTTAGGTAGTGTAAACAATACTAAGCTAGATAGATCAATGGTTTGACTCAGTATGAGACAGCTTCCTATGTTCCTATGCTTTCAGTTCAATCTTTGCATGTTTTCTCAGTACAGTGAAATTTTGTTCTATCCCACATAACAAGCAAAAAAAATGTATATAGAGATTTACTATGTGATGATTAATTAATAGATGTGCAGAGGATTCCAATCTTCATCTCACATCTAATCAGTCTTGGTTTGCTAAAATAAGATTAACTGTGGTGGTTCCTCCCCCTCCTCCAGGTTGGGTATCTGTGTTAGGGACTGGGAAGGCACTGGAGACTTCCCCTAGTACACCTCTAGCACATCCCCAATCTGACTCTCAGAGTAGAGACACGCTTACTGTTCTGCCAGTTCCAGCGTGTCTCCACCTCTTTGTTCTGAAAATGGGGGCACACAACACTAGACAAACTTTTTACTGTAAAACCTTATGGGATCAGCTTGAGTGTATGCATTTTTTTAAATTCAGCTTCAAAGAGATTTTGCAACTGATCGGCAGATCAACCAATTGCCCCTCCAGGTGCGGCTAATGGAAACGCTTTGTTGCAGGAGACTAGTGTGCTCACAGCCTAACAAACATCCTTTTTGGCTCTTCTGACTTCAGTGGTCAGTGGTCAAGGGCAGCTAATGTTTCCAAAGAGGGAAGGAAGACTCTGACATTTGAACAGTGGAGGCACTGCCCCACCAACCTCAGTCTGCCCTCAGCCACACCCCACCTGTCTACTTTCTTACTTGCCAGTTCAAAGGATGGCACTGATTGTCAGCTTCCTCCTCCTCGTTACAGTATTGCCTTTGTAGAACTCACCAAGGAAAAGGATGGGAATGAAACTAGATGAAAAAGCAATATATATGAAATGCCAAAGAGAAACTTGTAATTTCTGAACTGCCTTGGGGAAAATGTGCTTAATATTGTTAGTATTTTCATGCGAGTCATTTAGCTACAAAGATTATCAACTCCCACAGTCCTCCTTAAATGACAAATGAATGTTTTATCCAATCTGCAATGTGTGCTCCAGCTTTGAAAGGGATTAATTGATCTATCAGGCATAATGATCTGCACTTTTGTTGTTGTTGCTCAGAAGGCCAGCTCCCTGAAGCTAAGCAGGGTTGGGGCTGGTCAGTGCCTGGATGGGAGACCACCTGGAAACTATATATAAGCCGCCTTGGGTTTCTACCATGAAAAGAAAAGTGGGGTATAAATGTAATAAATAAATCAAATAACAAAAATAAAATAAATAAATAAGCAACAAGAAACTCCTCATTATAATCAAGAAAATGAAAAGAGGAGTTTTAGTTTGCTGGCTTCTAAAGTATGTGTGAAAACTCATTTTAATGCTTCTAAAAAGTATTAAGGGAGTGCTTCCGGTTCAGGACATTATATGAACTATTTCTTTCAAAGCATCTTGTTTAGTTAACAGGGCAGTTTTAGCTGAAGAAATGCTTGTTACATGACAAAACATTTTTTCCTGTTTGTTTTTATTTGTCACATATAAAACATATATCAGGACAGAATGAAACAAACATCAACCTCCAGTAGCTTTTAGGTGCAATCTTGTGGAAACTGTACACACACAGAGTAGTTTGCAGAGCCATTCCAGAGCTAATAGAGCTCCCCCCACCGCTGCCGCCAAAAAAGGCAAAATGCATCACCCCCCCCAAAAAAGGGACAAAAGAGAACACAGATCTGCATAAAATGTGCACATGCTGTTTTATATGTATAGATGCACATTTAGACATAGGATATATACACACTAACCTATTTGTAGCACAAAATGTCATTTTTCTCAATCAGGTATAGTTCATGCTCATCTTCAACATTCTGCTTTCAATCTAGATTGATTCTAGATCCTGCCATCCACAAGACTAGGTGTGGTTACTTGCTACATGTTTGAAAGCCTTTCCCTTGATTAGGTTATCCACACCTTTTCCTCCCTGTGTGTGTACCAGGTGATTGACAGTTGTTAGGAGACCCCCTATTCCCCTCACAGAGCTCCAATTCTCAGAATTCTCTGGAAAGAGGGACTGACTGTTAGACTACTCTGGCCATTGGAGCTCTTTCAAGGGAATATGAGTCTTCTGATAGCACTCAGCACCCTTCACAAACTAGACTTCCCAGAAGTCCTTGGGGGAAGCCATGACTATTAAAGTGGAATAAATGTCTGGTGTGGATGTGGCCACAGAGGAGGTGAGGTATCCTGCTTCCCTGGTGCATTCACTATAGCTGTTCAATTTCCCTGCTTTTTTAAAGTTTGATAGAAATATCTGTTGGCTATAGCTATATTCTTAAACCGCAAAGGTTTTTTGAGTATTAGTGAATACAGAATCAATATGCAATGAGCTTTTATTTTCAGAATGAAACCAGTTTCTCAAGAACTGCTTTTCAGAAGCAAAAAATATGCAGTCTTTGTGTGGACTAGATTGTGTATGAACTACATAGAAAAAACAAATAAGCTCCATTGATTCTAGAATAAAATGTCGTGTATATGCAGCCATAATTACTATAATTTAAATAGAAATACAATAATATTGGGGAAGACTGTGGTCTATCTTCTGTCCTGGTGCTGAGTGTTCATGGGCAATTTCAAGGCCCCTGTTCTCCCTTGTTATATTTCTTTATCTTTAAACCAGGCATGGACTGGCAACCCTTCAAATAGATAACACCTTCAAATAGAGGACTGTCTTCTGACAGTCCTTCAAATACTGGCCTCTGTAAAGTAGGATTCATCATGACCACCCTACTCACCACTGTAGCCAGGCTACTGTAGCGAGCTTGGCACCCCTGGGCACAAAGCATCAAGGCTAGGCCATTCAATTCAAGTATTTCCCTAAAAACACCCACATCTGTGTTCTTACAAGCCTCTGGGGCACACACTGTTCCTGGGAAAAGCAGGAGTAGGACCACACAGTCAGTTTTGAGTTTGGTTGCCATGAGGGGCAAGTTTGTTATTTCCTTTGATGAGTGGATTATTTTTCACATAGAAAAAACACTGGATCCATCAAATCTGGTCTATACAGACTGAGATGCTACTAGTGTGTGGTTCTTCCGATCGGATGGTGGATGTCCAACCTGTCCTGGATGGGGTTGCACTCCCCCTGAAAGAGCAGGTTCGTAGCTTAGGGGTTCTCCTAGAACCATCTCTGTCACTTGAGGCTCAGGTAGCCTCGGTGGCACAGAGTGCCTTCTACCAACTTCGGTTGGTGGCCCAGCTATGCCCCTATCTGGACAGGGATAACCTGGCTTCAGTTGTCCATGCTCTGGTAACCTCCAAGTTAGATTACTGCAATGTGCTCTATGTGGGGCTGCCTTTGAAGATTGCTCGGAAGCTGCAGCTTCTGCAAAATGCAGTGGCCAGATTGGTAACAGGGACCAGATGGTTCGAACATATAAAACCGATTCTGGCCCGCTTGGATTGGCTGCCTGTATGTTTCTGAGCTCGATTCAAGGTGCTGATTTTAACCTATAAAGCCTTACATGGCTTAGGACCACAATACCTAATGGAATGCCTCTCCCGACATAAACCCACCCGTACAACATCCAAGGCCCTCCTCCGGGTGCCTCCTCAGAGGGAAGCTGGGAGTCTGGCAACAAGGGAGAGGGCCTTCTCAGTGGTGGCCCCCAAATTATGGAATGATCTGCCTGACGAGGTGCGCCTGGCACCAACACTGTTATCTTTTCAGCGCCAGCTCAAATAAATAAATAAATACAATGAGCAACTTCATTCTAGAAGAATTTCACACACACACACCATCACAAATGTCATTTAGTGCCTTGGAATTAACCTCCTCAATCCTTTTCTGCAGGTGCCCTCCAGATGTTATTGGACTATAGCTCCCATCAGCCCCAACATGGCCAATGGTTAGAGATGTATTTATTTATTTATTTATTATACTGCTTCATACTTCAAAAGAAGCCTTTAAGCAGTTTACAGCATTATCAAAAATCACAAACACAATAAAAATGAAATTGCACATTTAAACAATACAAAACATTTTAAAAGATCTTCTTAAATATAAGTTCAAACTAACTACTGGCAGATCAAAGCACAAAATTACAACAGAGACAACCAGCTCCACCTACCAAATACACAAGCACGTGTGTACAGTAACAGCATCACTCCCACTTCTGCTGCTGCCTCCCCAGCTTACATTCTCACCAAAAGGTGGGGCAAAAATACATATTGCCCACCCATGGAGATCCCTCCTCTCACCAGGGAGCATCCACAATCATTCTACCCCCACACAACACCCATAATAACAATAACAAGGGGGTGACACTCTCATCCTGAGGATAATCCAAAAAGGGGGATCTGCAGTACCACTAGTTGTATGTCCATGGGGCCTGGGATGAGGGGAGTTGTGCTCCAACAACACCTGCAAAGTACCATGTTTGCTACCCCTTCTTTATTGGCTTATACGTTAAATATGGATTGAATTCTGGGGGGCTCGCCTAGTATTTAGCTGACTGGCAGCTCCTCTGAACCGAATATAAATCAAAGTATTTTATATGGTTGCTTATTTTTTCCAGTGCACAGGAAAATGCCCCACCTAGGCTCTTTTCCTGTGCTTTCTTTATGTAGCTCACCATACTTGAATAATATATGCAGTAAACCAAACTGTTTTGAACCCCTGATTACTGTATATTCAAATTTAATTTGAAGAGTTAAAATTTAGTTCATACTCTGTGTATCAGTATCTTTGCCTATTGTTTTAAGTGTTCATTTCACTCTGTTACCAAATGATGGAGGCTTCAAACAAGCAGCCTATTATCATAATTGTAATCATCAGAGGTATAATATGGTCATCTTAATCCATTTGATGTTGAAACTTTAAGAAGACTTTACACCTCAAGAACCAACAAAAAAGTTAAGGAAACAGTTTCTTTAAGCAAATGATCAAAATGTGGCTAGCACTGGTACAATCTCAGGACTCTCAGCTTTCATTTTTTAAAAAAATAAGTTTCTAGGTGGTCTGGTTCTCGAGATACACACCAAAATATCAGCTGCCCCATTCCCATAACTTCTGTTAGAAGCCAGCTTCTCTAATCCCCGCCCTTTCAGGTTTGTAGCCAAAAAGTGAAGTAAGTGACCTCCAGGCAGTACCTAAACACTGTTGCAATGCTAGAAAACTTGCTTTTTTCCCTGCTTATCTGAAAATCTCAAAAAGTGAGTAAGTATATAACTTTCAGTCTTTTTCTCTCTTGTGTGCAGGAGTCAAAGAAGTTTAAATTTTCCTGGGCTGTTGAAGATGGCACTGTTTTGAAAACCTTCCCAATATGAAGTTGTAATCCAATTCTCGCTTTTCTGGGAGTAACACCGCAATGCTAACCCCACATACTTGGAGCAAACCGAATTGAATTCAATAGACTTACATTTGAGTAGACATGGTTAGGATTGTGCTGTAAATTGATGGGTCTTTTGAGTGAACATAGCAAAGAATTCTGTTTGTTTTGCAAATTTTTCTCTTTATTTATTTATTTATTTTATTAAATTTATATACCTCCAACCCTATTTTTAAAGCAATTAGGCAAGGTTTACTTAAGTATCAGTGCTTTTATTATGTAGGAAACTAATATTAATTTTATTTTTTTTAAAAAATGTTCTGCAATGACCAACTGGTTTTGATAATAAACTATTATATGGGGTGTATGTATTTTTACATCTCCAGTGTGTGTGTATATGGAATCTTTCCAACAACCCTGAGAGGTAGGATTGCCAACTGGAAACTAAGGCAGCTCACAATAACAAATAAATATCTTTAAAATTAAATAACCATAAAAAACAATGATATACATTTGCAAAACATCTTAAAGTGGCATGAGTCAGAATTTTGGTTTGGGTGGGTGAAGTTCCTTATAACTTGAGGTTGCCGTTCTGTGTACGCTTCCCTGTTTGAGTAAGCCCCATTGAATACATTGCTTCTGAGTAAACAAACATAGGATTGCACTATAAATATCTCTACAGGATGAGTAAATAATAAACATATTTGACAGTCATGCTTATATAAATATTTCTTCATACTATGCCCCAATAAGTATCTGATTTCACACTATGGTTGTACATTATTATTTCTTCTACATTTTAAGTGTGCCCTTCTTCCTTGGGGTGGTCATGGTTCCCCAGTATTTTTTTCATCCTGAGGGGCAGATTACGCTGAGAGATGGTTAGTAGCCCATGGTCACTCAGTAAATTTATAATTCATTTCCATTTTAAAAAATTAACTAACATGATTTAAATGCAGGCAAAGTTTATGCAGTAGATGAACACACAGTGACTGCAACATTTATTTATGTATTTTATTTACAACATTTATATACCACTTTATTGTAAAAACAAATCTCAAAGCTGTTTACAGAAGGAATAAAGCAATGAAATTATTGGCAAAAACAGTTAAAGACAGGTATTTAAAAACATTCAAAATAATAAAACCAAGAATGTGTTAAAAACAGATTAAAAGCACAATAGCTTCTACATGCTTGGGTAGGCTTGCCTAAACAAAAATGTTTTTAGCAGGTGCTGAAAAGAG
>NW_026902544.1:0-49458 GCF_030035675.1 Rhineura floridana | reverse complement strand
GGATTGCATTTTTAAAGATAATTTTTCAAGAAAGGAGGTTACTTCTTTGAAAGGAATGTAGTTACAGAATGAAATACAGAGCATGCTGGAAAAAACCTTAGAGCACATTAAGTCATAGCTCACTTAAATCAACTAAATCAATTAAAGCAGTACTAACATCACTTTAAATAGCTGATTCACAAGTTAAGAACTGTAAAGGCTTCTGCATGCTTTTTTAAGCTATAAATATGTAAACATACCTCTGCATAGCATTGCTAACTAGCTCCCCAAAAAGAAATCAGCCTGGGCAGCTTGTGTGATTGTAAGAGGTTTGATCTGCAGAAATCAGCAGGTAAAGATTTCCTGACACGGAACTGAACATTTTCTGAGTGGGGACTATGGATCCTCCAAAGAATTGTCAGTATTTGCATCAAACAATTCCTAGGATTCTTTGCGGTGGGGCATGGTGGCATGGCAGTTTAACTGGTAAGGAGAGGGATCATAGCTCAATGGCAGAGCACGTTTTGTGTGGAGATCCCAGGTTCAATCCTTAGCACCTCATTAGGACCTGATGGAAGGTGATGTGAAAAATTTCTTGTCCAAGAACCTCCATCAGTGTAGTGAACACTAGAATAGACAAAAGTCTGATACTATAAAAGATAGCTGCCTATGTTGATATGAAACTGAAGTATGTTTGTAATGTAGCTATTACCATCTGCAATGTTTTGCCAATGAAATTGCTAGTAAAAGGGGTTTGTAGAGGAGACAGTTCAAAAGCTGGCAACTCTGTTCCTACGGTACTTTTAACATGCCTGTAGGACTACCATATTCTTTATGTTAAATATGCATTTAAACCAGCATTTCCCAAAGTGGTCGATATTAAACCACCTGGGGTCAATGAGACTGTGCACAGGAGTAATAAAGACCTGGGGTGGAAAAGAAGTTTTTGATGTATAGTGCAAAAAAACTTTAATTTGGAACTATGAGCCTCAGAAATAAAGGGCATGTACATATACAAAGTGCACCTCTCTTGACAATGAAAAAGTCTGTATTCAATAAGATTTCCATAATACAACAGTATTCCTGGTGTTTTTACATTTTATGATTTCTAGTAATGGCGACTGTTAATATTTATTGACTTTATTTCATTTGGGGTCATTGACAACTTTGTAAGCTCATCAAGGGGTCAATAAACTCAGATGCTGAGGAAACACTGATTTAAAAACTCTACAGACTAATACTGAAAATGTTCAACAACTTGATGAACCAGCCCATAAGTATTACGGGCAGTCCATTCTTAACAGACCTAGCAAGATGGCCTCCATCACAGCTTTCAGCACTACTGCATCTCCACAGCACCCATTTCCTGACATGGAGTGTGATCTATTCTTCTTGCTGGCCTCTTCCTCTCAGAAGGCCGGGCTGCTAGTTATCAAAATATTAGAAATACATTAAAGCTGTAATCCTAAACACTTATTTGGAGATAAGACCCATTTATGATTCTCTCTACCCAGCAAACATGCCTGGCCTGCTCCTAAGCCTTTAATATAACTCTGAGCTGTAAAAATGATCATTACTATGATAAAAAGATGGGCAGAACAAATGATTCTGTATACCCAGTTACTGTTTTGTTATTTGTTTATTGAAAATTTAAATACAAAAAGTATTTGCTGCAAATCAAAGAACTGGTAAAGCAAAAAGGGTTGTTTCATGCAAGTTAAATGTGTGTTGCATGCCGAAGGTCCCAGGTTCAATCCCTGGCATCTCTGGGTAGGGTGGGAAAGCCTCCTGTCTGAAACCCTGGAGAGCCACTGTCAGTGTGTCAACAATGAGCTAGATGAACCGATGGTCCATCTCAGTGTAAGGCAGTCGGAACAGTAGAGGAAGAGAGAGGACTATTAAATTACTAATCCTTGGCCTAGTATTTCCTATGGCTATTGTCCAAGCCAGGCAATTGTTGAAGAGAACCAGGAAGATACAAGAGAAACATCAGGCTGGTCGGTGAGCTCCAGCTACCCTGTACCCTCAAAGATATAAAAAAAACACCTGCCCCTGTGTCTCAGCCAGCTGCCAGATCCAGAAAGGATGTGTTGCTGGACTACAGCTTCCATCATCAGTGGCCATGCTGGCCAGGACTAGTGGGATTTGGAAGCCCACATCATTCTAGAGAGCCACAGGTTAGCCACTCCTGCCCTAAATGGCTTAGGACCAATATTATTTATTAGACTTATATCCCATCCTCCTTCCCAGCAAGAGCTCAGGGCTGCAAACAAAACACTAAAAACATTCTAAAACATACTAAATATATTTACAGACACTCTCTACCAGTATGAAATTGCCCATCCACTGAGATGGGTTAGTGATGCCATTCTGTGCATTCTACCACTTTCTAATATATGGTTAGCAAAAAAGCGTCAAGGGGCCTTTTCTGCTGCAGTGTTTTACCTATTCAAAATTTATACCCCATCTTTCCTCAGTTGAGCTCAAGGTGGCTAGCAACAAAGTAAACAAGCAACCTTACCTGAGAAATGTGGTTGTCTCCTATTTTACTAGTATTCCACCACTGGCCAAAGATTCTGTTTCAGCAAGCCTTTTCTCTATCACTGCATGAATTTTATTGGCACGCTATGGTTTCAGTGTTAAATTTGATGCTTCAGGGCTTTATCCAGTGCTAAATCCTACTCCAAGTAGATCTGCTGAAGGTTAATAAACCTGACTAACTTACATTCATTGATTTCAGTGAGTCTACTCTGAATAGGACTTAGTTGAATACAACCCATTTATATCTTGCTGTATTGTTTTATGTTTAATTTCCTTGGTTTTGTTTTATTGTTTATTATTGATATGTGCCACTGAGTGTTTCTCTGACAGTAAAGGGGGACTAGAAATCCTCAAATAAATATATAAAGGGTTCTTTCTCATTCTTGTTCCAGGCTGTTCTTCCTAGCTCAACATGTTACAAAGTATGAGACTAACCTCAGTGGGGAAAAGTACACAAGGAAAACTAAAGAATGGGAAATTGTAATTGTGAAATTCCATTCTGGTATACAAGCAAGGGAGCAGGCAGAAAAAGTTAAAAGCCTCTGAAAATGTCAATATATATATGTAGTTGTCCTTCGACTAATAAGGTGAAAAGGAGGTGAGGGCTCCAGATGAGTCACCAAACTCAAAACTAAGCCTGATTACAAGTACAGTAGGCGTTCCGCTAATGCGGCAGCTTTCCTCCCCTCTTTAAAAGCCGCTTTTGCAGCATTTTCGCACGACGCGCCCCATTAAAGTAAATGGGGTTCCGCCTTACGGCTATTTCCGCTTTATGGCGGGGGTCCGGAACGGAATCCGCCGTATAAGCAGGGCCCTACTGTAAGCATGCCTGGTGCTGCAGCCATAATAGTTGTGTAAAAGAAGGAATTTGAGCAAGTGCACATCTTTTCAGGCCTGCAGGACAAGCGTCACTCGTCAAAATTCTCTCTTCAACACATGATGAAAAGGTCAGAGCCCTGCCTTCTTTTACATACCCCCCCAAGTTTTCCAATATGCTTTCCTGCATTTACTGGACATATTTTGCATACATGAAAACTTGAAAGGAAATGGGTGGTGGGAGAGATTCAATAAAGTTGTTGATAAAGAATTTAAAAATACGAGAAAAAAATTCCTGAATGGGAAGATACAGAAATGTTATTTTAAAGTACCTCTAAAAAACCCCATCTATCTTCCTCCATGGTGAAGAGTGGTAAGCAGCGGTAACGCAGCCAAAGCTTTGCTCACGGCCGGAGTTCGATTCCAACAGAAGGAGGAAGTTGAATCTCTGGTAAAAGGGGTCGAGATCCACTCAGCCTTCCATCCATCCGTGGTCGGTAAAATGAGTACCTGGCATATGCTGGGGGGTAAAGAAAGGCCGGGGATGGAACTGACAATCCCACCCCATATATACGGTCTGCCTAGTAAACGTCGCAAGACATTACCCTAAGAGTCGGAAACGACTAGCACTACAAGTGCGGGGACACCTTTACCTTTATCTTCTGAAAGCTAGAGGTGCATTCTGTCGGCGATCTTTTAACAGGATTTAAGCAGAGTAACTATTGGAGGTAGCAGATTCATAGCGTCGCCATAAGTTGTAATTAACTTGAAGTCACACAACAAAAATCGAGTAAACATTCCTTTCTTGCTCAGCTCATTTAGCTTCACTTTCAGAGGCTTTCATATATTTCTTTTTCTTTCCTTTATGTCAACACCAGGGCAGCACAGACCATGGTATTGAAAAAAAGGGAGGTTTTGCCACGGCAAGCCTTGAAAGAAGTCGGGCTCATCCTGCACGCCTCACTTTCGCACCCCGTGCAGATCCCATCTCCCAACACTATTTCCAAAGCAGGCCCCGCCTTGTCTTAGGGATATAAGACGGATAATAAACATCCTGTTAAGAGAGGCGTAAATCAGCAGCCCGAGACAGCCGCGCGCCACGAGGAACTTCTCGCGCGAGGCCACTCTCCCATCCGTCACGTGATGGTCAGCGTTACTCCCGCCGCGGGAAGGGGGAGTTGATCGCCATTTGTTTTCTTCGACGGACGATGCGGCGGTTTTGCTTCGCACCCATATTGGCGCTGGTTGCGCTGCTGTGTAAATCCCTACCCAAAGCTCTGTCGTCTGTGGCTCCTACACACGGTGCGCGCGGCTTCCTCCCTGCCTTTCACGGTGTGCTGGGTGGTCCGTTGGCGTCGAGAGAACTTTGGGCCGGACAGGTTCCTTCACGCGTTAGGCGCTAGGCCGCGAAATGAACTGCGCATGCACCCTTCCAGTGGTGGGAGGGGAAACTTCTCCAAACTACTAGCCCCTGCAGACTGCGGGTTCAAGAGGGTCACATTTTGGGCGCGAAATGCGCAAGACGCAAGTGTGCCCAACCACTGCGAAAGTCGCCCATATGGAATGAAGGTGGCAAATGCATCTCGGAGGGGGTTGCGCGGTGGGATACTCGGCAGACTCTTTCCGTCCTGAGGTTACTGGGCTCTTCTAAGTTAAGTGGGCTTACTGTTTTGCCAGAAGGTCGAGACACGTAGGACTGCCGCTGTGAGAAGCTGCTTAGGGGGAGAGGGCGACGAAGTCTCTTTCCCCCTCTTCCTGGCACACGGCGTTGGCCACAGTATCTGGTGGAGTTTAGGTCCCAAGGGAAAGGTCCTGGGGCTCAAGCCTGCTTGGAAGCACCCACGTATACATAGAAACACATGTTTTGTATAGGAAAGTTTACTTTGTCACAGTTCAGACTAATAACATTCTTCAAATAAGCATTTCAGGACAGCACTAGCAGCATTTATTTTGAGGTTCTGTTTATTCTTTTTTAATTTTATTGCTCTAAGGGAGAAAAAACTAAAGTGACACAGAAGAGTATCAGAGTACAGATTTAAAAAGTATATCAAAGGATAGAATAAAAAGTATTGCAGTTCAGAAATGTTAACATTTTTCATTATCAAATAAATGCTTAATAAATATAATGGTTTGGAAAAATAATTGAATTTGAGTTATGGTTTAACAGTCTTCTAAATTATCAAATAATAATGACATAGGATGAAGTCAATCTCTATCCTTAAAGTTCTTAACTGTCATTTAATGTATTTCATGATGAGGTCCCATGCAGCCAGTGTTTCTTTATACTTATGTTCATTCTTCTCAGCTTGTCCCTTTGTAAGCTCCGGAAGAGAGAATTTCCATAATTTGTTGAGCAAAAGAAAACCTCAGTACTTTCATGCAACATGCACCTCATTAAAAAAAAGTTTTAAAAAGTTAAAATGAATCCTATACTTAAACCGACAATTTCAGTGCTGGTATTGAAGGTGCCTAGTTCAGACTTCTTTAAACTCCAGTTTTTCCCCTTTTTTGCTTTCTGCATTGAAGTGTAGGAAGAAAACAATTTGGTGAACTAAGAGAAAAGGGCAGAGGGCAACAATAAAGTTAATCCCCTACTCCTACTTTATAGATAAGATTTTTCTTTTGTAAACAGCAGGACCCCTCTGAATAGTCTGCAAGTGTATTAAGAACATAAGAAGAGCCTGCTGGATCAGGCCAGTGGCCCATCTAGTCCAGCATCCTGTTCTCACAGTGGCCAACCAGGTGCTTGGGGGAAGCCCGCAAGCAGGACCTGAGTGCAAGAACACTCTCCCCTCCTGAGGCTTCCGGCAACTGGTTTTCAGAAACATACTGCCTCTGACTAGGGTGGCAGAGCACACCCATCATGGCTAGTAGTCATTGATAGCCCTGTCCTCCATGAATTTGTCTAATCTTCTTTTAAAGCCATCCAAGCTGGTGGCCATTACTGCGTCTTGTGGGAGCAAATTCCATAGTTTAACTATGCGCTGAGTAAAGAAGTACTTCCTTTTGTCTGTCCTGAATCTTCCAACATTCAGCTTCTTTGAATGTCCACAAGTTCTAGTATTATGAGAGAGGGAGAAAAACGTTTATCTATCCACTTTCTCAATGCCATGCATAATTTTATACACTTTAAGGAAGTAAGGGGAGGAAGAGGAGGAATTGTCTTTTTCCCTGCCCTCAAAGCTATGATTCTAATGGTGTGGACCGACCACAGCAAGATGTGTGCCCCAAAAAACTGCTAATATGTGAAAAGTCCATTGTCATTCTGCTTATAGCGTACAGTGTAAAAAGCAATGATTTTAGAGCACTAGGAACCTTCATGAAATCTAGAAGCATCCTAGGTGTTCTCTTTTCAGAAAAATGCACTCGCGGTGGGGAGGATCGCGCAGGTGACCAACAGCAGGAAAGGAGGTGATGGGTAAGCTTTTCCTCTGTGCTCTGTTTTTTGCAATCAAAACTTTCCCTCTTACCCACTTAGAATCATAGAATAGTAGAGTTGGAAGGGGCCTGTAAGGCCATTGAGTCCAAGCCCCTGCTCAATACAGGAATCCAATGTAAAGCATACCCAAAAGGTGGCTGTCCAGCTGCCACTATAGAATCATAGAATAGTAGAGCTCTCGCTTCTCTTCAACGCTACTGCTGTAATTTAACTTCAGAAACCCTGCTTCAAGACTGCATTTTCCTACAAATAAATTTATAAAAATCTGGTTTGAACCTCAGTGGATGTTAAATAGTGCTAAACATGTTACAGTTTGCTTCATTTGTATAAAATAAATATTTTTAATATTTTCTGGGTGGCTCACATAAAAGCTATAACAACAATAAATACATAAACACACAGTTGAGATTCTGTTGGTGTACCATCCATATTTGGTGGAAATGCCCTAAGGCAGAAAATTTTTGGATCATGGTGACTGAAGTGATAAATGAAGTTTTTCAGCGCTTAAATAACAATGAACATATTAACATTTTTATTAAATTAGATGAAGTATAGTATACAAAAAAACAAACAAGCCAGATACAGGTGTTATATATACTCATGATAGCATGGATATTATACATTAAATACTGGAAGGATTCCAGAAAACCAACCAAAGTAGAACAGGAATATATGGAAGCAGTTGGAGATATTAAAGCTAACAATGAAACTGCAGGAAAAATGTAAGGAAATGCTGACTCGTTTGGTACATGTGGTTAACTGTATTAAACAACAACTAGGAATTTCAGAAATGGGGATTGATAGCACGCTCCTGTGTAAAAAAAAGGATAAGATAATGTAAAAGACTATTAAATTGAAGTGCCTATGTTATTCTTTTAGTCACTGGTTTAATTTTATAGAAGTCAAGCTACACATTGCATAAAAATCACAAGGCTGTGACCCATTAAGCCAAACCTTGGCTTAGCACAGTGCAGTGTGATAGCAAAAAGGACCAGGGAGCAGCAAAGCCACTGCAAGCTTCTTTCCAGGAGCCCACATGCTCAAGCAATCCCACTCTAAGCCATAGTTTGGGTTAGTGTAACAAGACAAGGTGTTAATAAGATGACAGCAAAATGAACGACCAAAGAACTTGGGAACCAAAAATGCAAAGTCATCACTTCATACTAGCTTAATTTTGTTAGGCAAAACTGCATCATGCAAAGTTAGAAAGGGCCATTTTATTAGGTTTGTCAATACTCTCAAGATGGTGACAGTGTAAGAAGAAGTAACTTAGCAACGTAAAGTGGAGCACAGGTAAAGTGTTCCAATTCAAACTTAATGTTGGCTTAAATTTTAATCATCTTTTTAAGCATATCTGACTAGTTCAGTTAGGCTCTTGTGCACTTTTAGAAGCAAGCCATGCAGTAGTGTACTGGCAAATTCAGAAGTGTAGGGTCCCTTCATAATAGTCATAGCCACGCCCCCTTCTAAGATTATATAGCCTTCTAAGATTATAGAACAATCTGGCCAGGCCTGAGTATTGCTTTCTGCTTCTCTGTCACTGTCAGAGATATTGCTTGAATTACTGAATTCAGTGTCTATATGTTTATCCCCTGCTGCTACTAAACCACTTGATGATGTAGATTGGATGCTATCATCAGGGTTCACTTTCTCTTCTTCTGCAATTACAAACTTCTCACTCTCCACAATGTGTTTTTTTGAAGAAGGAACTAATATTATTATTATATTTATTAAATTTATATCCCACTCTTCCTCCCAGTAGGAGCCCAGGGCGGCAAACAAAACACTAAAAACACTCTAAAACATCTTAAAAACAGATAATATATTAAAACAAAACATCTGTAAAAACATTAAAATAAAACATCGTTAAAAACATATTTTTAAAAAAGCTTTAAAAACATCTTCAAAAGCAATTCCAACACAGATGCAGACTGGGATAGGATCTGTATTTAATAAGGCTTGTTGAAAGAGGAAGGTCTTCAGTAGATGCCAAAAAGATAACAGAGATGGCACCTGTCTAATACTTAAGGGGAGGGAATTCCAAAGGGTAGGTGCCACTACACTAAAGGTCCTGCTTTCACTCTGGCTCCAGTCAGCTGGAAATGACAAGGAACCAAGTTAGAAGACTTCTTAGCAGCTAACACATGCTGATTGGCTCATAGGATTCTGAAGACATAGGGACCCTGCTGGAACCTGGCTCCCAAAAAACTAAAAGGTCTGACCCACTTAGACCCTGCACAACTACACCCCTGATAAATTAATTTTAATAGTGGAAATATTTAGGGTGAATTACCTTTGCAAAAGCCTTCTGTGCACAGAGTTTTTATATAAAACCTATTTTCCACTCCGGGGCACTATAAAAAAAATCAAATGTATACCCTAATTTCTAGAAAAAGGATATTTTTCTGCTGTTTTACACAACCTTCCATATAGCCTTACAGAAAGTTTTAGATACTGCACACCTTTGCCTTGTTAATGTGGTTTTCTTTATGCAACTGAACAGTTTTCTATGATTAAAATAATAAAAAAGACTTCTGGGCTTGCATTAAAAATGTATCATAATCATGTAAAAAGGGAAATGAGTTTTCATGCTAATCTTGTAAACTGGATCTTGAATGTAAATGGGATTTTGAATGTTACTGTGATGGGGACCGTGATGCTTCCCTTGGGTGGGGATTTGAATTGAGCCTTTTCAGGTTGGTGCTGCAAAATTAAATGGAATGAGATCTGCTCCTTGACCTCTATTTAAACTTTACTTCTCCTTTATCATTTTGTCTGGACAATAAACAGACCTGGATCTGCTGCAAGTCTTCTCAGGCTTCTCTTTGAATCTGCTGCAGAATTGTGAACCTCTGTCAGATTTCAACTTAGACTTGCTGTTTGATCCAGACTTTCTACTATGTTATCATATTTTTCATTAAGTATTTTGTTTTGTAATAGAAAGTACTCAGCTTGTTGAATTGTAGTGCTTTTTTCCCCTATTCGTTCGTGTTTGTGTGTTTTATATACCTTTTTTAACAATACTTTTAAAAAGTATTCTTTTGTATCTCTTCATAAACCCTTATTGTACCTTCAGGCTTGCACAGTCTCTCCAACAGAACGTGATCCAATAACAGAACTACTGTGTCAAACTGATAGTTTGAAACGATGGCTCTAATGTGCTGTGTTACTCCTGAATGCTTGCTGTGTTTCACCGAACTCTTAAACACACTGCATTTCATCAGTATAACTCTTGATTTCTAGAATGTGGAACAAGACCTCTTGTGGATGAGACAGCAACAGGGATGCGGATTATAGGTGGACATGATGCTCAGCTGGGAGCCTGGCCATGGCAAGTTAGTCTGCAAGTTCAATCCCCTAATGGATTTTACCGCCATATATGTGGTGGATCTTTAATTAATAGCAATTCAGTGTTGACAGCGGCACACTGCATTAAAACAACTAGGTATGTATATTTCTGTTCTAAATCTCTGTCAGTTTTATGTCTGAGGAATAGGTATTAATCAAAAAAAGCATTGGCTAAATTGTGAAGTCTATCTACAAGAGGTGATCTGGAACTAAATGTTTCAGTACATCGCTAGCCCTTAACAGGAGTGTTCTGGTTCATGTCTTCAATCAGCCTGGAACAGGAGCCTTGTATTGCTGGTCATGGCTTAGGGGTAAAAGGAATGTTTCAGGACAGAAAAGAAAAAAGACATTTGTCTTTCTTGCCCTTTTGAAACCTTCCCCTACTATGCTATATAACAGTGGTTCCCAATCTTTATGAGTACAGGACCCCTTTATAAGCTAAAAAAATTTCATGCCCCCCCACATGATAATTGTAATTTTAGTCTCTGTTAATTGAGAAAATGCTGTGTGGCAAAATCATATATCCAGATATCCCTTTCCATTAAAAGCTCCCTGCAGTCAGGGAGGTGCTGCTTTCTTTTCTTAATCAAAGGTCAAAATCAAATTGGTATCCTCTCCCCCCCCCCCGGTCTGAAGATGTACAGTCCTGGCTCCCAACACCAGTGGATTACAGTGTTGGACTAAGAACCAGGTTCAAATCCCCACCCAGCCATGAAGCCTACTGGTGACCTTGGACCAAACACAGTCTTTCAGCCTATCTCACAGGGTTGGGGTAAGGATTGAGCAACTTTAAGGAAAGGTGGGATATCAGTGCAGTAATAGTTAAATAAAGACATTTCTGCTGCAATACCAGCAGTGTTGTAGTCGTGCAGGGTCTCAGGGTCTCTTAGACCCTTTACATTTTGGGGAGCAGGGTCCCAATGTCTTCAGCATCTTCAACGTCCTAGAAGTCAATCAACATGAAAGGGAGTGCGTTAGCCACTGATAAGAATCTTCTAACATGCTTCTTTCCTGTTGATTGGAGCCAATCTGAGTGCAAGGAGGCAAGTCAGCTACGGAGGATACTCTTCTCAGTGCTAACACTCTCCTCTTTCATGCTTATTGGTTCCTAGGCATTAACAAGGATCTCATTCTCAACCCCACAGCAAAAAAATGGGGAGGGGCATGGCTGTGATTAACATGAAGGGACCCTGTATGTCTGAATTTGCCACTACACTACTGAATACCAGCCTCAACCAACCCACTGAACTTTTTCTTCTTTCTTTTTTTTTAATAATAATCAAGAAGCAGCAGTGTGTTGGTGATGGAGATGCTAGATTATGCACTGCAGACAACAAGGTGCACAGATTGAGGAGGGGGTTAGTGCTTTTAGGCCTTGGGATGATCATCAGAACTGAGGACTTTGTTAGCGTGCACTTGGAGAATGAAAGCGGAGCAGAAGATAGATCAGAGAGACATACAAACACACCTGCCCCTCCTGCAAGCAACTGCAGGCATGCATGCATTCAGGCACGTTGGGGGGGGAGCCCTCAACTGCCACAGCATCTTGGAGAGAGAGATTGGGGGATGGAAGAAAGGAGGGACACTGGTACACACATCCTGTGCTTCCTCACTGCTTCTTGGCTCTGTCTGGGCTGAAGACGACATCTGGATGGCCTTGCAAATAAGAATTTTTAAAAGGAAATGTCAACGAAGCAGGAGCCAAGAAAGGCAGGCAGGCCAGCTGCCAGGCAGGAAGAAGGAAACAGCTTCTTTCTGCTTTACGAAAAGCCCTCTTTTCTGAGCAGCAGCAGCGGTGGTGGCAGTACAAGGAGACGAGAGATGGTGATAGTAATCCCCTCTTCCTGGTAGCTCCACCCTCAGCCTCCTGCGTCTGCCACGTGTTTTATAGGCAGACACCTGCCCTTGACATACCAGAAACGCAATCTGCCTCTTCACCAACTCCTCCCCTCTTGTTTGGGGCAAGGGGAAGGTGTCATCTGCAGTGTCAGTGGGGAGCAGACAGCACCCAGGGAGTGAAGAATTTTTACAATAAATAATTTATTTCTTTACTGTTCACTGCCCCCTCAGATTACTTCGTGGCCCCCAGGTTGGGAACCACTGCTATATAATACTAAAGCTTTCATATTCTGGGTTGGCTGCCAGACAACTTGAACATTTCATTTAATCCAGTCCCTGTAATAAACTCCTGTAGGAAATGCAAATGATCAATCCTCCCCTCCCCTCTCCCTGTGGTCAGTTTCACCCATCCTAAGTATGATTGCAGGGGAGTAAATTCCACTGAACTCAATACGCATGCAAATGATCAATCCATTCTCGTCATACTTGCACAGGATCCTATTTCTTACCTCCTGGATTAAAAAGCAGAGAAATTCACTAATACGGGAGAAAACCTTGCAGTTTAAGAATGTACCTATAGCCCACAGATATTTCTATCAAACTTTAAAAAGCAGGGAAATTGGGCAGCTATAGTGAATGCACCAGGGGAGGAGGCCTGACCTCCTCTCTGAGATATTGTAATGTCCTACAAATTGGTCAAAATGCAAACACCATTTGGGTTGGACTTTCACAGTCCAATCCACTTGCTGTGTAGCTTGGAAGAATTTGGTAACGTGCCTCTGAGCATATGGTGAGTGGTGGCAACACCTGCAGCCAGCCCAAATAACAAACAAGACATGTGCTGTGCTGATCTTGTTTTAACAGGGAGGAAGCAACTGTATTAAAACAGTTAATATCGTTCAGATAGTCACTTTAAATATGTTTGATTTACTTTGCAATTTTAGTGAAGTTTCCTATAGTAAATCATTTTCTTTTGCTTCTGTTTCTGTGAATATGCGAACTACAGCAACACTAAAAAAAAAAGCTCCAAAAACAATTGTGGAAGAATGGCACTGACTGTTCTGTAGAATAGTCTCCAGTGAACATAAGCAGTGTCTCAGTTTGCACAGGATAAAACAGTGGGAGGTGAAATATATTCTAGCAAAATTCTAGACGTGCTCTATGTTTTTAATTGACCATTTCCACCTTTCCTTAAGTGGAGTAGTATTAGCATAGCAGGCTAAAAACATGCATCTTGGGCAGGCCAAGTTTGTTTTTTCCAACAGCTAGAGTCATTGCTTAAGTAACAACATATTGTAATCAGTCTGATTTTACATCAAACTGCAGTTTCAGATTCAACTGTTTATGCACCCAAATAGAAATAGAGCATAACCACCAGTCTGAAACAAAAAAGGCTATCTTCACCATCATATAACATTGACCAATAAAAAGGCTTTGAAATTAATAAAAATTTGACACAGATTTCTAGGATGAATAATGAGAGAAATAAAATTTTCTAGGTTAAATTCTCTGTAGAAACATTAGTAACACAGAAAAGAAGCAAAGAACAACAAACATACAAAAATGTAATTCTCCGTCTTTGGAGATGGCAGGTCTTGCCACCACTCACCATATGCTCAGAGGCACGTTACCAAATGCTTGCTACACCAGAAGTGGATTGGACTGTGAAAGACCAACCCAAACTGTGTTTGCATTTTTACAAATTTGTAGGGCAGTACAATCTCAGAGAGGAGGTCAAGTCTCCTGCTCCCCTGGTGCATTTGCTAGAGCTACCTAATTTCCCTGCTTTTTAAAGTTTGATAGAAATATCTATTAGCTATAGGTACATTCTTAAACCGCAAGGATTTTTGCCTATTAGTGAATACATACTCATTCGTTGGGCTCTTCTCACAAGATTTGTTAGTATTAGGTCTGACAACATAGGAGTAAGCTATGTTCACATCAGGAGTTCAGTGCTCTAGGAGTATAGGAGTACTACAAAGACTTTTTAAATGTTCAGACAATTTGCAACTATACAATGCATCCTGCTGAGCTCTTAAATATGTTTTGTTTGTAGGAAGGAGTAACTATTTCAACAAAGAAAACAGTTTTAACTGAGGCAAGCATGTTTTATCAGACAAATAAATACAGTAGTTTCAGATTTCAAGCAGGCTAATATTATTGTAGGAAAACACAGGGGGCAGTGAGCTAACAAACTATATATGGCCAGCTTCAAGGTGTACCGTATTAGTCTCTTCACAATTTGGATTCCTGCATTGAGCAGGGGGTTGGACTCGATGGCTTTGTAGGCCCCTTCCACCTCTGCTATCTATGAAAAGGCAATGTGTAGTGGTTAGAGTGCTGATCTAGGAGACCAGGTTTCAAAGTCTTACTGGCTGTGAAGCTCACCTGGGTGGCTTTGGGTCAGACACAGTCTCTTAAACTTACTCATAGGGTTGTTATGATGATAAAATGAGGAAGGGGAGAAGCATATACGCTACCTTGAGCTCCTTGGAGGAAAAATGGGATATAAATAAAGCAAGCTCCTTGGAGAAAAGGCAACATGTAAATGCAACAATAAAATATGAAATAGATGGTATCCTATTATGCTTATAGCCAGCATTTTCTACAAGATGCTCTGGGTAGTAGCATACATGGTTCTTCATCCGACCATTTCATATTCATAATAACCTTTTGAGGTAGGTTAGGTTGAGAGTGTATCACTGGCCCAGGTTCAGCCAGTGAGCTTCATGGGTGAGTGAGGATTTGAACTTAGATATTCCCAGTCCTAGACTGACACTTCACACTGCCCGTTTTTAGTTAGCATTTGCTTGATCCTCCATGGTAGATCAGTCCATGTGTGATCATATATGATGAATGAGAGGGCAGCTCGAAATAACGTAAAAGTCTAGAAAATGATACAAGAGAGAGCAGAAAGAGGAAAGGGAAATGGGGGCAGGACTAAATTTTCCAAAGAATATGCTGTTGCTGCAATTATATAGACTTTGGCCGAGTGGGGTATGGGGCATGCAGCCGGTCCAAATCGAACAAGATTGGTATTGACGAAAATTTTGAAAGAAGTAGTAGGCTATATTTAACACTGATGCAGTGCTTCAATTTTTATTGTACTCCATATATTTTATCTCAATAAACAAGTTAACCTAAGTTGCCAAATAGGAGGGTATTTTCAGTTCTGGGAGAGAGGTGAACAGTTTTCAGGGATGGGGGCTTACTGATAAAAACAGCAGCATCTCCCCCATCCCCCAGCTTGCTTAAAACAATTTTTCCCACTACTTCAAGCAAAACTGCTGCCATCAGTTGCCAGGTGGGCTGCTACATTTCCCCAAAATGCCTTGACTGGAATGACATTGTGATAATGATGTGTTTCAGTTGTGGTACTGCAGAACACGATGACCTGCTTGGCCACCAATTGTAGCAGCTCTGCACCTGCATGAGGCAGCTCTCTCCACCAAACTAATTTTTCTCCTCCCCTTTTGCCCACCTTAACCTTCCCCTCAGTTTGCCTGAAAATGTTCTAGAGAACCCTTCAGATCAGAGCCCACCTTAATGAGTCACTGTTGCCCAACAGCTAGGATGATCCGTTTTTTTTCCAACACAGCTAGACCCATTTTGGATTCAGTACTTGGAAGTTCAACAGAATTTACCTGTAAAAGGATCTTCTGGATTTTCACCATAGGCTCATGTTTTAAAAGAGCCTGATATCATGGAAGATTATCTAACCCACTTTAAATATAAATGGCACCTATCTTTTCTTTCTTACGGCTTCAGCTTTGCCATGCTGTTTAGAATGGCTTGTACTCAACAGGCCCGTGTCCACACACAAAATTATCTGTGCAGTTCTTTGCATGGATGAACAATCTTCGAATTTTCTCGTCAGTTCCTAAAAAAACCTGCTTTTAAAAATTCTGAATAGAATTTCCAAAGAGGATAGTTGGCATCATAAAACAAATCTACAGCACTGCTCTTCATCCTTGAGTCCCCAGATGTTGGACTACAACTCCTTTCATCCCCAGACAACATGGTCAATTGTCAGGGATAATGGGAGTTGTAGTCCAACATCTGAGGACCCAAGGTTGAAGAACAGTGTTCTACAGAATGACACAAACTCCTGCACTATATTTACTGAAGAGTGTGCTATGACAAGATTCCAAGTTTGTTATCTGAGTGGATCCCAAGGTGGTTGTAAGAGTGTAATTCTTGAACTGATTTGTGTTACATGTGTTTTCAGCTTGCTTTGCTGTTACTCTCAAATCTGAAACAGCACTTCTGTAGTAATTACTGACCCTACAAAGGATTTTATTGTCCTAGGAATCCAGAATTTTGGAGGGCTGTGATTGGCTTACATCATCTTTATAAACAGGACTCTCATACTGTAATACACAAGGTCAGAGCTATCATGGTCCATTCTGATTTTGAATGGGGCACCTTTGAAAATGATGTTGCCTTGTTTAAACTTGCCAAGTTTGTCAAGTACAATGACTATATTCAGCCCATCTGCTTACCTGATATTCCTCCTATCTTGACTAATGACAGCCCGTGTTACATAAGTGGATGGGGAAGCACACAAGAGAACGGTAAATCTTTTATTTTTCCTTTAAACTAAACTATTATTAAGAGTGAAAATTGGGTTAGTTACCTCAGGCTGCAGTCCTGAACATATTTAGCTGGAAAGTAAATGCCATTGAATTCAGTGCAACTTACATTGGAAGAACATGGATCTTCAGAACAATGGCCTTGTCATGGGCACTTGTATGGCTCTATAATATGCTAACATCTTTATGAACACTTCCTCAGCTCCTGCCCCCCAAAGCCTCTCCTCTACCTGAGGATGCTTCCAGATGGGTGTAATTGTGGGTTCAATGTTCATACATACACGTTTTTGCAATGTCCACACAATGTCACTGGTATCAAAATGCCAGTCTGCATTTTTCCCATTTAATTCAGCTGTACCATTTCCAGGAAAAATCTGACACGCAAAAACACTTGTTGCCAACAGCCCATTTGTAATATTAATCCCCTGTCAGGAACTATCCTGAGATACATTGATGACATCTTTTATTATCTGGACTCTTGGACAGGAAGCACTTGAGCAGTTCTATGAGGACTTCATTAACCTGTGGACCAGTCTATACCAGAGATTACATTTCAGGACACTACTATGCAGCTACATAGCAGAAATATAAGCATCACCTTATATAGGAAACCCATTAACTGCTACACATACTTACATGCTTCAAGCTGCCCAGAACACACAACAAAATTCACTGTGGTGTGTTCTCAAGTGTTGGAGAAGCATTTGGAAACAAGACACAAGTCATCCATGACGATGTTGGGAGTCAAGAAACAAAGTCCTCTTTTAACAATGAATATACATTCTGGTTCATTAGGCTCAGGAGAGTGGTACTGGCCCCAGAGCTGCCAATACCTATATTGTCCTGTACATTCAAGAACATTAAACAAAAGTAACAAAAAAAATACTCTGTGTTTATTATAGGTCATGCCGTACGCATATTACAAGAAGCTGAAGTCGATATTATTCCACAGAAAGTCTGTAACAGATTTGATTGGTATGGTGGGGCAATATCATGGAATATGCTTTGTGCTGGCACCGAAACTGGGCTCATTGATAGCTGCCAGGTAAAAGTCCACTTAAAGACATATTGGCCAAACTTATTGTCATGTGGTTGCTTTGTAAGGCGAAGTAGCAGCACAGTAGTTGGTCACATTGGGAAATGTATATTGGTTAATGTCATTTGCGTGATAAAAAGGACATTAGAAGAGTCAGTAAAATTCAAGCGATATCATAATTGCATATTTCTCATTATTTATAATGACTAATATGCCTTATGCACTGCAGGAAAATAGAAAACTTTAAATCCCATCACCGATATTTTTAGTAACTGTTATTTACCTCAGTGAAGATTGTAGGTTAGCTAAGGGATGGGGGTAAGAGATAAAAACAGAGGAACTTTACAGAACAGCCAGAATGTTTATTTCTTCATTCGGAACACTTGGATCACATTACTTCTATCCAAACATTTCAAAATATTTATTTGATTTATATCCTGCCATTCCTCCCAGTAGAAGCCCAAGGTGGCACGTGAGGATTGTTCTTCTTAACTCCTGTGTACATAATACGCTGTTATGATAGCTAAGATTGGATGGATCGTCATGCACTCCTGGTTCTGGGTATATAGGCTAAATTTCTGGGTAGGTTTATTAAGCTTGTGTAGCTGAAATTCCCAGAATATCTATGATCACTTTTTGTAAATGTCCTAATGGTAGTTAGTGCAGTTCAACCAATGCATGATTACTCAATTCAGCTTTTCCAGATTCACCCTCATTTCCTAGCAATCTGTATTTTCTTTTGGTTATTAATAATTTTGTAAATATTTTCAAGATATTTACTTATTTATATGCCACGTAATTGCAAAGCTCTCTGGGAGGCTTACAATAACATGAAAGGTATTGCTCACACCTTGTATTATCCCTATGCATTGAGGAAAATTTTGAAAGAAGTAGATGGCTATATGTAACAATGACGCATCACTCAAATTTTCATCTTTGTTTTTTATGTTCCAGGGAGACAGTGGTGGTCCTCTGATGTGTTATTTCCCAAATGATACCAAGTATTATCTGGTAGGAATCACCAGTTATGGCGTTGGCTGTGGCCGACCAAAACTTCCAGGAATCTATATACGCACAGCAAATTACAGAAGTTGGATTCATTCACACCTTCTTGACAAAACAACCACTGTGAGCTTTCCATTTGTCCTGATCTCTTTGACTACTGGGTGGATTACCTTCCACCTTGTTCTCTAAAGAGGCAAACTTTCCTTCCACTGTACAAATTGGTTTTTGAATTTATTTCTTCCTCTTACAAACATCTCTCTTTAGCAGATCCTAAGCTGCCAATGCCATGCCCTCACCCTGCAATGTGGCTTTCAGCTGACTACTGCTGGCAGTAACTTTCTGACTGACTGACTGACACTGAGGCATCTGCCAGGGCAACCTCCGCCCCCTCAATGTCAGAGGTGATTACATGCCATCCAACCCTACCACCCACATCAACAAGGGATGTGTTTGTGTAAGGATTGCATTGTTAATCTGGAACCCATCCTTTATTTTCAACAACAAACGGGCTTTGTAATCTTTTATTTCATCTCCTAAAGTGGATTCAAAAATATATTTCATCCTTAATTTAAATATATAAACCAAAGAGGCACTTTTCATTTACATATGATTTATGGGCTGGTAATTACATTATGACAATTGCACTCTTCAAAATGGGCTAAAGAACATGGGCTGAAAACAAATAACTTAGCATATAATAGAAATATTTTTTATCTAAGTAGAGGACTCTTAATTCATGGAATTCAAATGATTCTACTCCAAATATCTATTTTTGTATTCTGGAAAAAATGTGCATGACAGTTGCCTAATGCTTCCATACTTTCCCACAACATTCTAAAATAAAACATATTTTGAGGTTGAATACCAATACATATGAAATCCCACTGCAAAGTTTCTTGAATCTTTCACACTCTACTGTTTGTGTCTAACCCTAAGATTTAGAGGTGTGGAGAACTTTAAACAAGAGTTAATTTTTCAGGAATCAGTCCTGCAAGCAAAATACACTGAGTAGATTCACAAGTAGTTGAAGAACTGGAAAGTTTTAGAAAATTTGATCTTAATAATCAGTCCCCCTGCTGGTTCTCCTACAGCAAAGTGAACACAGCAATGGTGCAGATTAGTTAATTATAAAAAGCATACCTAACACAGCCTAAAATCTGAAATATGCTTACTAAGGAGTAAGCCCCATTGAACACAGTGTGACTTCCTCCTGAATAAACGGGCATAAGCATGTGCTAACACAAAGTGTGTTCCCCCATTTTTTTTACAGTGAACACATTCTAAGTCCATATTATTTTAATAAGAAAAAGTAATATCAGAACTCCCCATAGATTGCTTCCAGACTGTCAGTATTTAGAGGGAGGGATTCAAGTGCATATCAGAAATTTAGGTTTGCACAATTAAAGTGGATTGAAGCACTCTGTCGCCCCAGTACAACAAATGCACTTTAAACAAAAAAACTGGGCTTCTTGCAGTTAGGGGGCTACACAGAAAAATTACTGAAAAAAAGTGAGGAGCTTCCATTGGATCCCATTACCTTCTGTGAAATGAGACTTCCATCCCTCTCTCTGCCCAAGTTCATCTATCAAGTCTCTCGACTACACATCCACCCCCCCACACACACACATCTCTCTCATACACAGACCACCCCCCTCATCTTTTCTCTCTCTCACACACACACGCTTCTCTGCTCAAGTGCATTTATCGGTTACTTTTACACATATACCATACATACACACAAATCTTACCCACTTCCTCTCTCTCACACACAGTGATTACAACTCATGGTCTGTCTGGAACAAGACAAACCACAAGCTCAAGTTTGCCCTTAACACTAAGCCAAACCACGGCTTAGCTTCTAGTAGCACAGCAGGAATGAAGAAGCTGCTGTTTTCTAACTTGATCATTCACACTAAACCACAATTTGACTTACCATTATGTGAGAACCAGGCCAGGGTATGACACTCATTTCAGTGAAAAAGGTGCACAAGGAGTGCTAGAAAATGTGTGTGTATCTAAGTAGTTGAGCCTTACCTGATGACATGCAAAGGCAAGAGCACCAGGACCTTTGCCATCCCAGCCCTTTGTAGTTATTTAAAATCTTATTCCAAGTATGTGTGATTATGGGCCCATCCATACTCCTTTTAACCTGCAATCTAACCCCCTTGTGTGTCTACTAATTTGCGGGTGTCCATATGATGTTCCCCACCATTTTGGACTTTCTCCTATTTAATTCCACACTTCCTCTACCATGCTATAAACCAATTGTTTTTTCTGTCCCAATTATTAACCGCTCTAACCTCTGCAGTGAGGACATCTTTCTCCACTTTTTTTGTATTATGGCGGATGATGTTAGATCCCATCCTCTGTCCACACAGCCTCTTCCTTAGTTACAGTTCATTCCTGCTTCTGGTACTGAACCAGGGTACTTTCTCCTTCTGGGTTCTGCACCTATATTGCATTGCTTTCTTTAAACTACTCTTCTGCGATCAAACATAAAATCAAATGTTTAATGAATAATATTTTCACTTAAAAGCTATTGCGATATTATGCAAACAATTCATTGAAAACATGGGAGTTTAAAGGAGGAGGAGGTTTTTAACTGGGCTGATTGGGGGAAGGGGAGAGAGAGAGAGAAGCAAGCGCTAGTACTTTAATGTGGCGTTGATCTTGCAGCTGATCCAGAAGCAGGCAAAACCTCTCTTATCCTGCCCAATGGCTAATGGAGATGGCAGGGGGAGCCTCTGCAGATCCAGCAGGCTGCCTCTCCCTGTTCATCTCTCACAGGAGCATCGCATTGTGTGTGTGATTCATTAGCGCAGCCTCTCCTGCCTTTCCCAAGAGCTGAAGGGGAGCCAAATAGCTGATGGGGGGTGGGGAGTCTTGTGGTAAACAAGCCAAAGAGCCAGAGGAAGGGAAGATCATCTTCTCTCCCTCCAGGTAGCAGAGAGAGAGAGAGAGTGCGTGCGCATGCAAGCAAGCGTGCGAGAAGGCGCGCAGGCACTGTAGGTTCCCAGGCTGTGGTCTGAAGACACAGGAGGCCGGCACCCTGCTGGAGCTAAGTAGGGTCAGGTCTGGTCAGTGCCTGGATGGGAGACTGCCTGGGAACCATATGTAAAGCCGCCTTGGGTTTCTATCATGCAAAGAAAGGTGGAGTATAAATGTAATAAATAAGTTTTGTTCTTTTCCTCCAAGCCTAAAACTGACTAATCTAGGCCCTCCCTTAGCTAGCTTGAAACTGAGTAACAGAGGATCTCTTGCTTTCTCCCATGGCTAGCAGCAGAGGATCTAATACAATTTAGAAGACTCCCATTCTTAGTATGCGCTATGTTATATGTAACTATGTTATATGTAATAGCCCAGACATTTATTTTGTTTGCACTTGAGGGTAAGGGGTTTTTCATTAACTTTGCCCTTTTGCACATCCACAAACCTGTGCATGCATGGTAATTAAAAAAAAAGTTTCTGTGCTCTTCCAAAAAGGCATGTGAAAAGCAAACAACCATTATGGACCAGTCACCGAAAAGGGGTGGACTTCGGGGAGTGGACACTGCTAAAGCCATTTACACACACACAAACAGCCCACACATACAGATGTTTCAAAATCAGGTTTTCACAATATTGTTATGGGTTTGGAGTTGAGATGGATAATTCCTCTGAGTCTTCTTCCAGCCTCTGATTTGGAATCCTGTGTCTCGGGATGAGAAACCCACTCTGCTGGTCAGATGAGTTTCTTTTGTTAATCTAATGGAGTGGCCAGGTGGGTTAATGGGTCTATCAGGTGCCCATCAACTGGTGAATGGGCCAGGGAGACCCTTTTGTCATTGAAACTCTTCAGGAGAGCCTTCATCCCCTCCTGGGGCCGAGGAGAGGCTTGTGTTTTTAATTGGGTCTGAGAAAGGCTGGGAACTGGAGGCAGGCAGAGAGACTGGCTCTCTGCACCATGGCTTTGGGGTGCCTCCTGCAACCCTGATGGAAAAGTTGGATATTGGACTGCTGATGCCTTGAACCCCTCCATCCTAAGCTCAGGTTATAATGTGTCTAAATAACTAAACCACATTTCATAAAGGCACCAAAGTCTCCGCTGACCTTCTTTCCAAGGAAACCAAACCCTGGGCAAGGCCAGGGTCTTCTCGAAATCTCACCGCTCAGAGACTGGTGGCGCACAACAATATACATCCGACTACAAACATGACACGTATAGATCTCGAAGCCACCAACTGAATATGGAAAACATGGATTTTGTGGTTAGGTATGGATGGGCCCTAGGATTGCAGTTGTAGTTCTGTAGAAGATGGGATTTCAGCAAGTGTAGCTCTTTGCACATGGCAAGCACAACGCTGAAGTTGGTTCTTAGTTCCCAGTTTCTTATTTGCTTTAAAGTTCAAAACACTAAAAAGAAAAAAGTTGACAGCTGCAGCAACTTCAAGCCAAACTTAACATGTCTCTGAACCCCAAAATATGTGTTGGGGTACCCTGTATGATATATCACTATAATCGGGGAACTTTCCCCGTCAAGAATAACAATACATTTATGCAATCAAAATCATCAGGCTTCCGATATTATCATTAATACATAATGATGTCATAAAATCATAAAAAATAAGTAACTGGGGGTGCCCACCCCAACATCTGCTCTGGGCCAGGACAAATCATAAACCCCATGAAAGGGGAGGGTGTCCTCTGTGAGATGCCACTGTGTCGTGCCTGGCCCAGAGCTTCTGTTAGGCGCAGGGCACGGAGGAGGGCATCTATGCAAAATCAAAGCAGAGAAAAACTTACAGGAAAAAATTAAGTAACTGGTGGTGCCCTCCCCAAAATCTGCTCTGGGCCAGGACAAATCATATACCCCAGGAAAGGGGAGGGTATCCTCTACAAGATGCCACTGCGTCCTGTCTGGCCCAGAGCTTCTGCTGGGCGCAGGGCACGGCGTAAGACATCTATGCAAAATCAAAGAAGAGAAAAACATACAGGAAAAAATAAGTAACTGGGGGTGCCCACTCCAAACTCTGCTCTGGGCCAGGACTAATCATGCACCCCAGGAAAGGGGAGGGTGTCCTCTATGCAATACCACTGTGTCCTGCCTGGCCCAGAGCTTCTGCTGGGCGCAGGACACAGAGGAGTGCATCTATGCAAAATCAAAGCAGAGAAAACCATACAGGAAAAAATAAGTAACTGAGGGTGCCCACTCCAAACTCTGCTCTGGGCCAGGACAAATCATACACCCCAGGAAAGGGGAGTGTGTCCTCTATGCAATACCACTGTGTCCTGCCTGGCCCAGAGCTTCTGCTGGGCACAGGACACAGAGGAGTGCATCTATGCAAAATCAAAGCAGAGAAAACCATACAGGAAAAAATAAGTAACAGGGTGCCCACTCCAAACTCTGCTCTGGGCCAGGACAAATCAAACACCCCAGGAAAGGGGAGGGTGTCCTCTATGGGATGCCACTGCGTCCCACCTGGCCGGGAGTTTCTGCTGGGTGCAGGGCACGGAGAAGACCATCTATGTAAAATCAAAGCAGACTAAGACATACAGGAAAAAATAAGTAACGGGGGTGCCCACCCCAAAATCTGCTCTGGGCCAGGACAAATCATATACCTCAGGAAAGGGGAGGGTGTTCTTCACGAGATGCCACTGCGTCCCACCTGGCCGAGAGCTTCTGCTGGGCGCAGGGCATGGATGAGGGCATATATTCAAAACCAAAGCAGGCAAAAACATACAGGAAATATAAGTAATTGGGGTGCCCAGCCCAAAATCTGCTCTGGGCCAGGACAAATGCACCCCAGGAAAGGGGAGGGTGTCCTCTATAACATACCAGTGTGTCCTGACTGGCCCAGAGTTTGTTGTGGGCAGAAGGAATAGATCTGAGCAACTATACACATCAAAATATTTAAATAAGGTGTGTGTGGGGGGGAAGATCTGGTGGTGCCCACCCCAAAACTTTCTTCAAAGTACCATAAATCACACACATATTCATACAGGACAGGGTCCTCTGCAAGATGGCATTGGTTCCAACCCAGGTCAGAGCTTTTTGTTCAGTCATGGCACAGACAAGGTCATTTATCATTTCTGATTTTAGAGTGTTTTTAACTGTATTTAATTATGCATTTTTAAACTTTTGTGATCCACCCAGGAACGTTTTAGTTAACAGCAGGGAATAAATCTAAACAACAGCAACAACGTTAATTTATGTATCAGAAGAATAGCCAAAATATATAGGAAACATTATAAGGAACTTGGATGCCCATCCCAAAATATGATTTGGGGCACCAGAAATCATAGTTCCACACATCAGGGATACTGTCTTCTATTAGATGCCGCCCATGCATAGTTTACAGTCTCATCTATGAAATTACATCTTTATGCTTCTTGAGTGAATCATTGTCTGGTAATCTGGCCAAGTTTCCTTCTGCCATGGCACCAGATAACATACAGTCATACTTTGAGAAGAATTGTTGTGCATTTGATTTATTATATCTCTAAATAACTTACTGCATATATATATTTCTCCAACAGGTGACAACCAAGTATACAAATTAACAGATAAACAAGTACAGACTTAATTTTTTTTAAAAAGAAATAAGGAAGTCATTATCAGAACTGGTAAAACAGTAAAAAACTTTTTTCTTAGAAATATATTAGAACATTTTTGCAGTTTACAAAATCAACACCATTTCACATGGGCTGGAATTAAACAATTTCACCCATTTGAAATAATCTCCTGATTTTCAATCATCTCTGAAATAGGAGATTTAGAAGAGCACCTTCTAAATTGCACATTGCACG
Organism: Rhineura floridana; assembly: GCF_030035675.1. Classification (NCBI taxonomy): domain Eukaryota; kingdom Metazoa; phylum Chordata; class Lepidosauria; order Squamata; family Rhineuridae; genus Rhineura; species Rhineura floridana. The sequence goes on along the minus strand of NW_026902544.1, from coordinate 24,077 downwards.
TCATGGTTATTATTTGGTCCTTTATAGCCTCATTGCTACAATAGGACTTGGAGTACTATCTTATTTATTTATTTATTTATTGTACTTATATACCACCCCATAGCTGAAGCTCTCTGGGCGGTTTACAGTAACTAAAAACATTACAACAAATATATAAATTTTTTTAAAAATTATTGGTGAAGTCTTGGAACTCATCTGTGTTTTGAAGTTCCCTAATTCCATCATAGAAGTTCCAATCACTTGCATTTCCCAGATTGTGGAAAGAAACAAAGTGATTTCCAGTGCTGAAAGTTATCCCTACCACTTTGTACCTGAGCTGGACTGGATGCACTGACATCTCATAGAGGACACCCTCCCCTTTCCTGGGGTATATGATTTGTCCTGGCCCAGAGCAGATTTTGGAGTGGGCACCCCAGTTACTTATCTTTCCCTTCCTGTTTTTGTCTATCTTGGTTTTGCGTAGATGCCCTCCTCTGTGCCCTGGGCCCAGTAGAAGCTCTGGGCCAGGCAGGGCACAGTGGCATCTTGTAGAGGACATCCTCCCCTTTCCTGGGCTGTATGATTTGTCCTGGCCCAGAGCAGATTTTGGAGTAGGCACCACCAGTTACTTATTTTTCCTGTATGTTTTTCTCTGCTTTGGTTTTGCATAGATGCCTTCCTCTGTGCCCTGCACCCAGCAGCTCTGGGCCAGGCGGGACGCAGTGGCATCTCGTAGAGGACACCTTCCCCTTTCCTTGATTATATGATTTGTCCTGTCCGAGAGCAGATCTTGGAGTGCGTACCCCCCGTTACTTTTTTTTCTGCATGTTTTTGTCCATTTTGATTTTGCATTGATGCACTCGTGTGTGCCTGGGCCGGGCAGGACGCAGTGGCATCTCATAGAGGACACCCTCCCCTTTCATGGGGTGTATGATTTGTCCTGGCCCAGAGCAGATGTTGGGGTGGGCACCCCCAGTTACTTATTTTTTATGATTTTATGACATCATTATGTATTTATGATATCAGAAACCTGATGATTTTGATTGCATAAATGTATTGTTATTCTTGACGGGGAGAGTCCCCCGATTACAGTGATATATCATACAGGGTACCCCAACACATATTTTGGGGTTCAGAGACATGTTAAGTTTGGCTTGAAGTTGCTGTAGCTGTCAACTTTTCTTCTTTTTTAGTGTTTTGAACTTGCAAGCAAGTAAGGAATGGGAGCTAGGAACCAACTTCGGGGTCGTATGGCAAACCTTATTTGTCAAAATTCCCTCTTCTATACGCTAGTAATCTTTGTAAAATATTTCAAACATATACAGGACAAAGTTCACATATATTAAAAGTTACATAAAATTGGTTATGATAAAAAAAACAAAGTTAGGTGCCTTGGCAGAAAAGCAAGTGCAATAATGAATAAATATTTTTTTGCTTTCACTTTAGAAACCCACTAATAGTGAAAGCATAGAAATATTTATTCATTATTGCCCTTCCTTTTCTGTCAAGGCACCTAAGACAGCTTACACTTTTAAAATACAAAAACAAATCAATGATATAAAATGTCAAGTGACAAGAATCTTAGACCGATTGGGAGCTGATGGCACAAGCTCTCTAGCCTGGGCTTCTGCCTTCCCTCAGATCTTTCTGAACCTTATTATCACTTAAGAGTAGCCCAACGCCATTTCCTGAAGGCTAGAACTACATTCAGTCAATGCCCACTTACTGGTTGAAATAGGGTTAAACAGTCCTTTACTTTTTTTCCAGCTAAATGTTCTGTTCCTCCAATCTTACTTTTATATATCAGAGGCTTTTTATTTTCTCTTACCTATAGCAACACCGCGGCTTCACAAACAATGGCGCTAAAGAAAAGGAAATTTGCCCCTGGCAGAATGTGAGATGGGAAGTCGCGCTCGCCGGCTCGCTCCCTGCTTCCCTTGTGGTAGATCCTCGCCTCGTTTTGCGTCCATAATCCGCTTCATTGCTTCTCTCCGTCACGTGATGCTCGATGTCTCACTGCGACCGAGAGAAAAAGCGGGAGAAAGCATACCTGCCATTTTGTCTTCTCGAAGGACGATGCAGCGGAGGTTTCGCTCTGCAGCTGCTCTCTTATTGGCGCTGCTTGTGCTGCTGAGTGAAGCCGCGCCTGAATCTCTACCCTCTGTGGCCCCTACAGACGGTGAGCCCGTCTACCCCTGCCTTTCGCGGTGGGCTGCGCGCTCCGTTGGCATCGAAGGGGCTCGGGACTGGGCGGGTTCTGTCAGGCGGCAGCACGCTGCCAAGTCCGGGCAACGAGTTGCGCCTGCACGTGGAGTACAGTTCCCGGGGTAAGAGGGGGTGGGCGGGGATATTCCTCCAAACTGCTAGTCTCATCAGCCTCCAGTGAAGCGTATCGCATTTCCGCCGTGAAGTGTGTAAGACGCAACCACGCGCCCCTCCCGCGAGAGTCACGCATGGAGTGAGGGTGGCAAACATATTCGCGACGGGGGCTGAGTGGTGGGATATTCAGCTGCTCTCGGGGGGAAATAGCGACAAGGGGAACAAGGAAGTTCAATTTCCAGCTTATTAGAACAAAGCAAGCCAAATTCTCTACAAGGTTTAAAAAGTCTAGACCACCAATTTGATTGACTGGAAATAAGTTTTACTGATTCCTCTTGACGCGTGTGTGCTTGTGCGCGCGCAACCTCGGACAGAAGTGAGAGCTGCGCATATGGAAAAATCCTGGATTTCAGTGTGGCTGGGCAGCAGAATGTCCCTGTCTTTCCTTCCCCCCCCCCAAAAAAAAACAGATGGGGGAGGTAGGAGTAAAGTCCAGCGTCTATGCTTTTACTAACTAGAATCTTGAAACGCGAGTTAATTTGTTTTCACTTTTAAGTATTTGAAACATGGAACTCCTTGTGAAAATGCAAATACAGTCTATTGTTGTTATCCACATACTGTATTGCCGGTTTAAGCGCTGTGTCAGAGAGAGAGATTATGCTATTCAACATCTGTGTAAAGCCTCTGGGAGCCATCATCAGGACATTTGGGCTGCAGTGCCACCAATATGCGGATGACACTCAGCTCTATCTCTCGTTCAAGTCCTCATCAGAGTTGGCTGTGGAGACCATTTCCAATTGCCTGAGGTCAGTAAGTGAATGAATGGGAGGAAATAGGCTGAAACTAAACCCTTACAAGACCGAGGTGCTGCTCGTGGGAGACAGGAGAAGGTTGGGAGATATAAACCTGGTGCTCAATGGGGTAAAATTGCCCCTGAAGGACCAGGTCCGCAGCCTTGGGGTCATTTTGGACTCCCAGCTGTCCATGGAGGCTCAGGTTTCAGCAGTGAGCCGGGCAGCTTGGTATCAGTTACATCTGATACAGAGGCTGCGACCCTACCTTCCTGTCCATCTTCTCCCACGGGTGGTGCATGCCCTGGTCTCCTCTCGCTTAGACTACTGTAATGCGCTCTTCGTTGGGTTACCCTTGAAAACAGTCCGGAAATTACAGCTGGTACAGAACGCGGCAGCAGGTCTGATTAAGAACAGCTGTTGCCTTGATCACATCACTCCGGTGTTAGAAGATCTACACTGGTTACCAGTTGTTTACCAGGCCCAATTCAAGGTGTTGGTATTAACCTTTAAAGCCCTATACGGTCTCGGCCCAGTTTACCTGAAGGAGCACCTCCAGCATCAACAAATATGCCGCCTGACGAGATCAGCCACTCAAGACCTTCTCTCGGTCCCACCAGTTAAAACAGCTAGGCTGGTGCGGACCAGAGAGAGGGCATTCTCAATTGTGGCCCCCACCCTCTGGAATTCTCTCCCTTACGATCTACGCCATGCCCCCTCCTTGCCAAGTTTTCGCCAAGCCTTGAAAACCCGGCTATTCAGGCAGGCCTACAAGACCCCTGGGGTTGCCTAATTTTATTGGCGATAGTTGTGGATGGTTTTAGCTTAATTTTATATCAAAGTTTTGGTTATATGTGTATTTGATATTGATAAATATTGTTGTATTTATCTGATTTTGTACGCCGCCTAGAGTGGCCGCTGATGCGGCCAGATAGGCGGCCTAGAAATAAAATTTTATTATTATATTATCTTACAAAAATCTTAACAATGTAGTCTGCTGTTAATGGAACCAGTTAAACCGTGTTGGACTATGACGTGGGAGACCAGGGTTTGAATCCCTGAATTCACTCAGCTGTGAAGCTCATTGGGTGACCTTGGGCAAGTCGCATTCTCTCAGCCTAACCTACCTCACAGGTTTGTGATGAGGGGGAAACCGTGTACACCATTTTGAGCTCCTACGTGTGTGTATAAATGTGGGTTGATGATATTTCAGAGGTTGTAGTTTACAACTGTGCAAATGCAATGTAATCCAGTGTTATACCTATGTTGTGGATGTGGAACAGTAGTACACGATGACAACCGTGAGGTGATTTTGTCCCTTTCCCCCCTTTGTTTATTTATTATATTTATATACCGCCCCATAGCCAAAGCTCTCTGAGCGATTTACATTTATTGTTTTAAGATTTAATAGTCTTCAAGAACTGGCAGTCCTTAGACGAGATAATAATAATAATTAATTAATTAATTTCGGTCATTGACCAGCAGATTAGACGAGATAAGGAGATGGGAGTGGCAAAGACGGGGTGGTGCCTGAGGGCTGGAAACCCATGTGGGGAGGGGAAGAGGGACGTTGAGGGTGGAATGAAAAAAATATACTACAGAAATCTGATTGTGTTTTATTGTATCATTTACTAAGATTTGACTTCTCCACGCCCATTTTCCAGTCCCTGGTTTGAGATGGGAATTTTCTTTTTCTTTTTTATCAGAAAGCAGCTGGGGCAGCAACTGAGATGGGAAAAAATAGCCTGGAGGGAGAGAGTACCTTCAGTTCTGCTCTGCAGTCAACTTCACAGCTTTCCCAGTGAATTTCCCTTTAAAGGGGTAATAAAATTATGTAGATGACTTTACTGTTGTTAAACAGTGCTCTAAATGCTGTTGTGGAAGTTATCCTACCCCTACGATCACTTTCCTTTGGTGCTGGTTTGGATTTTGGGATGGGGGAGAGGTAGAATCCCCTGCACCAGCCTTTCCTGACATTTGGGTCCCCAGATGTTGTCCCAGCCAGCATGGCCAATGGCCAGGAATTATGGGAACTGTTGTCCAGCAACATCTGGGGACTGAATGGTTGGGGAGGCTGCCAAAGCACTCCAGGTCACTCTACTTCAGTTGTTCCGTCAGTCCCAGCCTATTCAGTCTCCCTACTCATTCAAACACTTAGCTGCATTTAGATATTCACCTTGTGATCTGCTGACTTGCATGCACATGTGTTCTACATTTGCCCCTAGTAAAGTATTGTTTAAACTAGGGGTATATTTTGTATCAAAGCCTGTTTTGACCCATGGTCATGCCTTTGGGGCTGCATGTCAAAGTGCCCATGTCCCAAGTGGGTATGGTGAGAACTGCAGTTCCTAAGGCTGCCTTCCAAAAAGCTTTCCAGTCAGCTATTCTGCATTGTTTTAAATTCATTTTTTATAATTCATTCATCATTAAATTTCATTTTAAAAAATGCGGGGCACAAACCCTTTTGGCATTACAGTGGGGTACCTACAAGAACAGTCAGTATTTTTGTTTTAAAAATAATGTTTTAAATTTTGTTATGGCAAATTTGCGGATGGACACATTTTTTTTTGACACCATAGCATCACAGTGGACAACCTACAGGAGCAGTCCATAATTTTTACAAAGTGACAAACTAGGAGATGCTTAGAGGGGCCTCCATCTTTTTTAATGACTTGATACGCCCTGGGAGTCAGGGTGTGTGTGTAGCCACCCTAGTTTGAACTGTAGAAGACCACCTGGAAGCTGACTAATATGTGTGAGACTTATTTAAAAAGTATATGCTCTTCCAGAATGTACACAGATGTTCTCTCTCAGGAGCTTAGTTCCTACTGGTATTTTCTGTGCTCGGATAGAATGAGCCACTAAGATGTGTCAGCTGACTGGCAGCCAGAGGGAGACAATTCGGGAGGAACATAATTAGGGACATTTTGAACATAGGCAGTTTGAGATCAAGTGCTGCTGTTAAGATTTACTGTCCTAAGTACATGTGTAAGTAAAAGAGTTAGACCTCTGATCTCCACAATATATAAAAGGAGCACTAGATTTAACTTGTTGATGCTGTTGCTAAATGTCAGGTCAGTCCATAATAAGATTGCACGTATTCACAGATTGATTGTGGATTCACTAATAGGCAAAAAACCTTGCGGTTTAAGAATGTACCTATAGCCATCAGATATTTCTATCAAACTTTAAAAAGCAGGGAAATTGGGCAGCTATAGTGAATGCACCAGGGGAGCAGGAGACCTGAACTCCTCTCTGAGATATTGTACTGCCCTACAAATTTGTCAAAATGCAAACACAATTTGGGTTGGTCTTTCACAGTCCAATCCACTTGCTGTGTAGCTTGGAATAATTTGGTAACAAAATTGTGTTTCCATTTTGACAAATTTGTAGGGCAGTAGAATATCTCAGAGAGGGGTCAGGTTTCCTGCTCCCTTGGTGCATTCACTAGAGCTGCCCAATTTCCCTGTTTTTTAAAGTTTGATAGAAATACCTGTTGGCTATAGGTACATTCTTAAACCGCAAGGGTTTTTTGCCTATTAGTGAATTTCTCTACTTTTTAATAGGGCAGGTAAGAAATGGGATCCTGTGCAAGTTTGCTGAGAATGGACTGATCATTGGTGTGCTTACTCCCCTGCAATCATGCTTAGGATAAGTGAAACTGACCAAGGGGAGGGAGGCCTGGAGTGGGCAGGGGAGGAGGAAGAAGGAAGAGGGGAGGAGAGGAAGGAGGAGGAAGGCAGAGGAGAGGGGAAGGTGGGGAAAGGTAGGTTTGATCATTTGCATACTTGTTGCGTTCAATGGGATTTACTCCTGTGCAATCATGCTTAGGTAAAGCTGACCAGGGGGGAGGGGAAAGGCAGGTTTGATCATTTGCATGATTTTTTAGTTCAGTGGGATTTACTCCTGTGCAATCCTGCTTAGGATAGGTGAAACCGACCTGGGGGAGGGGCAGGGAGGGGAGGAGGGGAGGAGATTGGGTGGGTAGGCACTGGGAAGAAGGGAAGCACCTTTCCTTTCCAAAAGGAAAAGATTATGAACAGTATCGTTCTTTTTCAGGGTTTCCCCCACCTTTTTATTGTACAGCAAATACACATAGCCAAATTTAAACCAAAGCTGTCCCTGGCCACATCCACACCAGACTGTTATTTCACTTTATTTTATTTTTTTTATTTATTTGTTTCATTTTTAAACCGCCCATAGTGAATGGCTCTCTGGGCGGTGTACAAGAAGATTAAAATACAGAATATCATAATAAAATCAACCTACCAACAGTAAACGTAAACAGCAAACAAAAAAATTTAAAATTATAACATTAAACGCTTAAAATGCCTGGGAGCATAGCCAGGTCTTAACCTGGCGCCGAAAAGATAGAAGCGTCGGCGCCAGGCATACTTCTTCGGGGAGGCTGTTCCACAGTTCGGGGGCCACTACAGAAAAGGCCCTAGATCGAGTAACTGTCCTCCGGGCTTCCTGATGGGTTGGTACCCGGAGGAGGGCCTTAGATGCTGAGCGAAGTGACCGGGTCGGTTCATAGCGGGAGAGGCGTTCCACAAGATACTGCGGTCCCACGCCGTGTAAGGCTTTATAGGTCAAAACCAGCACCTTGAATCTGGCTCGGAAACAAATGGGTAGCCAGTGCAAACGGGCCAGAACAGGTGTTATATGCGCTGACCGGCTGGTCCTCGTCAGCAGTCTGGCTGCTGCGTTTTGCACTAGCTGAAGCTTCCGAACTGTCTTCAAGGGCAGCCCTACGTAGAGCGCATTACAGTAATCCAACCTAGAAGTTACCAGAGCATGAACAACTGAGGCGAGGTCATCCCTGTCCAGATAGGGGCGTAGCTGGGCTACCAACCGAAGGTGGTAGAACGCATTCCTTGTCACCGAGGCCACTTGCGCCTCAAGAGACAAGGAAGGATCAAAAACAACCCCAAGACTACGAACCTGTTCCTTCAAGGGGAGTGTAACCCCATCTAGAACAGGGTAAACATCCACCATCTGGGCAGGGAAGGCATTCACCAACAGTGTCTCAGTCTTGTCTGGATTGAGTCTCAGTTTATTAGCTCTCATCCAGTCCATTATCGCGGTCAGGCAGTGATTCAGCACATCCACAGACTCACCTGTAGAAGAGGAAAAGGAGAAATAGAGCTGCGTGTCATCAGCGTACTGGTGGCAACGCACTCCAAAACTCCTGATGACGGCACCCAGAGGCTGCATGTAGATGTTAAAAAGCATGGGGGACAAAACCGACCCCTGAGGGACTCCACAATGGAGAGTCCAAGGTGTCGAGCAATGTTCCCCAAGTACTACCTTCTGGCGACGATCCGCCAAGTAGGAGCGGAACCACTGCCAAGCAGTGCCTCCAACTCCGCGAGTCTCCCCAGAAGGATACCATGGTCGATGGTATCAAACGCTGCTGAGAGATCAAGGAGAATCAACAGAGTCACACTCCCTCTGTCCCTCTCCCGACAGAGGTCATCATACAGGGCGACCAGGGCTGTTTCAGTGCCAAAACCAGGCCTAAAACCGGATTGAAACGGATCCAGATAATCGGTCTCATCCAAGAGCACCTGGAGTTGACCGGCGACCACCCGCTCCAGAACCTTGCCCAAAAAGGGGACATTCACCACCGGTCTATAATTGTTCAAGTTATCTGGGTCTAAGGAAGGTTTCTTTAAAAGAGGTCTCACTACTGCCTCCTTGAGACTACTAGGGACTACTCCCTCACTCAAGGAGGCATTTATCACTTCCTTGGCCCAGCCAGTGGTACTAGTCCTGCTAGTCTTCACTAGCCAGGATGGACAAGGATCTAGAGCAGACGTGGTCGCCTGCACCAATCCAAGCATCTTGTCCACTTCCTCAAGCTACACCAACTGAAACTCATCCAATAATGAAAGACAAGACCGTGTTCTGGACACTTCAATGGATTCATCTGTCATAACATCGGAGTCTAGGTCCCTACGGATGCATGCGATTTTATTTTGGAAGTGCCCTGCGATGTCGTTACAACGAGCTTCAGATGTTTCAATGGTATCTCGAGGACCAGAATGTAAAAGTCCTCGTACAACCCTAAAAAGCTCTGCAGGGCGGCAGAGAGATGTCCTGATAGAGGCAGCGAAGTGGGACTTCTTCGCCGCCCTTACCGCTTTTATATACGACTTAGTGGAGGCACTTACCAAAGCATAACTGCATCCGTCTGGAGTTCGTCTCCATCTGCACTCCAGCCTCCTTCTCTCTTGCTTCATCACTCTCAGCTCCGGGGTATACCACGGAGCTGTATGAGCTCTGCATCAAAGAGGGCGCGCGGGAGCGATCATGTCGATAGCCCGGGCCATCTCCGTATTCCACAGTTCGACCAAGGCCTCGACAGGAGCGCCAGTACTATCAGGTGGAAAAACTCCCAGAGCCGTCTGAAAACCAAAGGATCCATAAGCCTCCGAGAGCGGACCAACTTAATAGGTCCCCCACCCTTGCAGAGGGAAAGAGTCGTCGTAAGTCTAAAACTCAGCAGGCGGTGATCTGTCCATGACAATGGAGTAGATGAAAAACACCCCACCTCCAGATCACCATCTCCATGACCAGTGGTGAAGATCAAATCAAGAGTGTGACCCGACACATGCATTGGGCCAGTAACAAATTGAGACAGCCCCATGGTTGTCATGGAGGCCATGAAGTCCTGAGCCGCCCCAGATAAGACAGTCTCGGCATGAATGTTGATATCCCCCAACACTACAAGTTTGGGGGACCTCAACAATACCCCCGAGACTATCTCTGTCAGCTCAGCTAGGGAAGCTGTTGGGCAGCAAGGTGGGCGGTACACCAACAGGATTCCCAGTCTGTCTCCTTGGCCCAGCACAAGGTGGAGGCACTCTAGACCAGTCGCCATCTGGACAGGATGCCTGGTGAGAGAGAAAGTATTCCTATAGACCACAGCAACCCCGCCTCCCCGACCCTCAGATCTACCATAGTGCTACACCATATACCCAGGTGGACAAAGCTGAGAGAGAGCAACTCCTCCCTGCTCACCCACCCAGGTCTCGGTTATACATGCCAGGTCGGCACCCTCATCCACAATTAAATCGTGGACAAGGGAGGTTTTATTATATACCGACCTGGCATTCAAAAGCAGCACCTGGAGATCTAAGGGCTGGCTGATAGAACAACCAGCAGTTCTGTGGCCTTGAGGAGAACCGGAACAAGGCACAGACACAACTTGTCTGGGGCGAGTTCCCCTTACCTGGCACGTTCTCCTCCTAGCACCATACCTCCCATAACCCATCACTACGCTAATTGGGCCCCCCGAAAACCCCCCGTTAAATACAAAGTATGCTCTCCCAGGCACATATTTAAAAATACTTAAACACAACAGGCACATTCACACAACAACACATAAAATGCACATAAATACATACAAACACATCCACACAATCTCATTCACGCACACAACAAACAAACAAACAAACAATTAAAATGCACCCAAACAACAACAATAGCAGCCGGCATTAAAAATACTCCTTCGCATCAAGCTTCGTCCATAAGTAATGTCTTCAAATAAAGTTGTAAAATATCTGCCCGCGACCCAATAAGTAAACAAGTAAGCAAGCCAGAAGGACAGGACACGCCCCAAGCAGCGAACTTGAATGGAGTGGCGGCAAGCAGGCAGAAAGCCACGATGAAACAGCGACAAAGGAGCAGGCAGAAGCAGCGGAACCCAGCAGCAGCGATCCAGCGAACTTGAATGGAGTGGCGGCAAGCAGGCAGAAAGCCAGAATGAAACAGCGACAAGAAGCAGGCAGAAGCAGCGGAACCCAGCAGCAACGATCCAGCGAGCTTGAATGGAGTGGCAGCAAGCAGGCAGAAACCCAGCAGCAGCGATCCAGGACTCACAAACATGTCGCAGCCACGGCAACCGGCGAACCGACGCCGAAACCGACCAACAAGCAGTCCAAAGACCTGAGAGCAGCGGCAGCAACAGCCAGAGCCAAGCAGCGGCAGTTGTAAATCCAAAACGGCCAGAGCCACGCCGAAGACCGAACAGCGGGCCCGAAAACAAACGGCCCAAACGCACTTGGAAAGCACCCAAAGGGCAACGATGCCTCGAGAACTGCAGCAATCAAGGCAGCAACGCCGCGGCAATAATGCCCCCCGACACACTCCAGCCGTAGCACGCCAAAGATGGAACTCCGCAACGGGTCAGAGCAACCCAAGAACCGCGGCTCCGCCCCGAACCGAAGGCCGAAACAGCAAACTGGGTCCAGGCAAAGATGTAAAAGCAAAGATGTAAAGTCCAGCCACAGTCCAAGATCGCACCAACGCCAGCATAAACAAGGACATTGATGGTAAGGTAAGGTAAGGTGATAAATACCAGGCGGTAGGAAGGGAAGAAATTAGGAGCTGAGGTGCAGAGCTCCCAATCAAACATCCTCTCTCGTCGCCATCTTTTAAGTTAAGTTGACTTTAGACAGTCATGGCTTCTCCCAAAGAATCCTGGGAAGTGTAGTTAGTGAAGGGTGGTGAGAGTTGCTAGGAGAGGTCCTCTTCCCCTCACAGACATTCAATCAGAGCGGCTGACTGTTAAATCAGTCTGCCCACTGAAGCTCTGTCAGGAGAATAGGAGTCTCCTCTCAGCACCTTTCACAAACTACACTTCCCAGGATTCTTTGGGGGAAAGCCATGACTGTCTAAAGTGAAATAAAGGTCTGGTGTGGGTGTGGCCCCGATTAGGCAAGCCCAGCAGCTGTGAGTCTGGCTTTTAGAACAGTGACGGTTGGTTCTTACTGAGTATGCCCAACATCGAGTTCAATGCTAAAGTTCTTAAATTAATTAAAAATCAGCCAGACATTTTTTTTTTACTTTTAAACTGCAGAAGATGAAGGTCAGAGTATGGGGCAAGGTCAGTAATAGGATTACAGGTACTTTGTGAACATGGCTGATTTTTAATGAATTTCAACAAATTATGAGAACTCTGACAGAAAATAGTCCAAAAGGGGTCTGGTTTTTTCTCTTTTTACACTTTGGACTCTTGATTCTCTCTGACTGTTTTGTGTGTCACCATGGAAATTTAGAGGGATGTTAAGCAAGCATTTCTGCGTTCAGTACTATAAGTTTTGTAAGTTTTGAAATGAGCTTATGGGAAGGATCAGAATGGCATGGGGAATATTTTCGATTTAACATTGCGGAATGCAAAAAAATCCATACTGACTATAGTATACAGCCACAAGTAGAAGTCTTTGTGCAAATGGAAAGAAACAACCCAATTGCTGTTAAGGCTGGCAAAGCAGCACACCAGCCCAACTGGCTTCCATACAGGTCATGGAAGGAAGTGGCTTCATGTCCTCTGCACCCAGTTTAGAAATTGATGTAGTAGGGATAGCATACTGTGCTTTGCCAGCCTGATAGTTGGAAGTGTGGAGCAGGGACCGTGCAGGGTGTGGCCTGGGGAGAGTGTAGAAGGCCAGATTCAGAGGCCTGCTAGGCCACATTGGGCCTGTGGGTTGGTGCCCCATGACTTGTTTAAAACAATGGCTCTTTGGATCTACTTTAAGTGTTGTTGCAGAATACCAGCTGTGTTTTGTGGGGCACTTACAAGCATTGCATATCACCAATATAACTTTTGATTTGTAGAATGTGGAACAAGGCCGCTTGTGGATGAGACAGCAACAGGGAGTCGGATTATAGGTGGACAGGACACTAAGCGTGGGGCATGGCCATGGCAAGTTAGTCTTCAAATTTATCACAATGGTTCAGGAAGATACTTTCATGTATGTGGTGGATCTTTAATTAATAAAAACTCTGTGCTGACAGCAGCACACTGCGTTAGAAGCAGGTATGTATTCAAGCCTTTTATCATTTTCTTGTATGCGTTTTGTGTGAGAGAAGTATATGGATCAAAAGAGTATTGACTGAATATGTATATATGTGTGTATTCATATTCTATCCTTGTTAATCTATATCTAAATCCAACTTCTCCCCCGATTTACCTTCTGAGGCCAGGAAAAGTGTGAGGTTGTAGCCGTATCTGCAATATCTGCTACTTTTTACCAGGTTGAAAGCCTTCTCAAATTATAATTGACTGCTGTGGGAAGAACTACAGAAAAGCTATCTGAATGTGCAGTTTGTCTGTTTGTGACATCAGCTAGGGCTGATGGAAGTTGGAGTCTTAACAACATGTAGAGGGCCACAGGTTCTGCATCCCTGCAGTAAACCAATCTCTCAGGCGCACACTTATTTGTAATACAGTAAATTAACTCCAAATGGTTCAGATAAAATAACAGATTAGGCAGTGCACAGAATCAAGCTCTGAGGAACATGGAGGAAACAGGGAACAGAAGTTGGGGCAAAGCTGGCTAGCTAGTGGGAAGTTGAGGCAGGTACTCATCTGCCTACTTATCTGTAGCTTGTCTCATTTCCATGTTCTGTACATACAGGAATACCTCGCATTAACGTACTGAATGGGACCAGAGCGAGTACGTAAACCGAAAATGTCCTTAAAGTGAAGCACTACCTTTTAAAACTTTTTTTACCTCTCCTTCATGCGGAGCCTCAAAGCCCCGCGCTAAAGTCTTTGCTGCTGTGCTGCCGCGCCTCTCAGCTGATCGCGATCGCACCTCCCAGCTGATTTGCGGTGGCACGATCACATCTATTTCCACCCCCACGCACCGTTAAGTGTCCGTAAGTGTGAAGCAAGCGTACGTAAACGGGCATGGTGGAGTATGGAGTATGTACGTAAAAGCGAGTGTACGTTAAGTGAAGGTCCATATAGCGGGGTATTCCTGTATTCCTTAAGTGGGCTTCTCATGAATCTTAAATAATGTGTTTGCATCATTTTGTGAGTAGCTTCTTTGAAAACTTATTCTGTAATGAACAACTGCAGGGTAAACCTTATTAGGGAGAGTGAGGTGGCTGCCTCAGGTGGTGGATGCTGAGAAGTGAGGGGTGACAGCAATGTGTTTTGAGGACAGAACAGTGTATGCTACACAGCCTGTTCTAAACCACCTAAGCTGCTGGTAAAGGATGCTGTCATGTTACCAGTGTTGAAGCAACATCCAGTCCTGGCAGTATCTGTGCCTGAAATGGGGCAGGCATCTTATTTGCTTCAGGCAGCAAAATATCTTAAGCTAAAGCAGAAATTCTGTACTTGAGAATTACAGGACTATTGCTATGAACAAACAGGACTTTCAGCCATTTAATGTTGGGATTTAAGTTCTAAAACTTGGATTGTAAAATGACTGCTTTTTGCTTTAAAGCCTCTGGTACATAGGAAGGTCAAAAGTTATCAGGAAGGTCAAAATTACAAGAAGACATTTTGTTCAGGAAGTTGTTCACAGGAGGGTCAAAGATCTTAGGAACCTGGCAATTAAGGGAAAATAAAAACTTGGGGCACAATAAACTCACCCTTCCACCAGGCTGGGGTGAGTTGGATGCTGCAGATCCCCGACAGCACCGGGCACTGCCAGCAGCAGCCCTTCACTACGGTGAAGATGTGGCTCTGCTAGGAACCTCCCAGCACTGTTGAGGGTCCACTGGGGACGGCCATCCTGACACATGGAGGCTGGGCAGAAGCTGGTGGAAGGCCCCAAAACAGGGCGTTCCGGGTATGCAAGTAAGAAAAGCATTTTTATCTCCTTTCATTTTCAAATTATGGCTTCTGTGGTTTCTGAGGAACTCTACCATTAGTTATTTATTTAATCAATTTATATCCAGCCCTTCCTCCCAGAAGGAGCCCAGGGTGGCAAAAATACACTAAAACATCTTAAAAACAAAAGACTTTAAAAACATATTAAAACAAAACATCTTTTTTAAAAGGCTTTAAAAACAAATTAAAACATAATTCCAACACAGATGCAGACTGGGACAAGGTCTCTACTTAAAAGGCTTGTTGAAAGAGGAAGGTTTTCAGTAGGCACAGAAAAGATAACACAGATGGTGCCTTTGTAATATTTAAGGGGAGGGAATTTGAAAGGGCAGGTGCCACAACACTAAAGGTCTACTCCCTATGTTGTGTGGAATGTACCTCCTGATAAGATGATATCTGCAGGAGGCCCTCACCTGCAGAGCGCAGTGATCGACTGTGTATATAAGGGGTAAGACTATCTTTCAGGTATCCTCGTCCCAAGCTGCAAAGGGCTTTGTACACCAAAACCAGAACCTTGAACTGAGTCCAGTAGCTAATGGGCAGCCAGTGCAATTCTTTCAGCAGCAGGGTAACATGTTGGCAATACCTTGCCTCAGAGAGCAGTTGCTCTGCCGCATTTTGCACCAGTTGCAGCTTCTGGAACAACCTCAAGGGCAGCCCTGCATAGAACACATTACAGTAATCCAGCTTGGAGGTTACCAGTGCATAGACAACAGTGGTCAGGCTATCCCAGTCCAGAAACGGCCACAGCTGCCTTTCCAGCCAAAGCTGGTAAAAGGCACTCCTAGCCACCGAGATCATTGGGGCCTCTAGCAACAAAGATGGATCCAGGAGCACCCCCAGAATACAGACCTGCTCCTTCAGAGGGAGTACGACCCCCATCCAAAGCAGGCAATTCACCAATTATCCAAACTTGGGAACCCCCTCCACTTGGGAAGCGTCTTCATCTTGTTAGGATTCAAACTCAGTTTATGGCCCCAAGTCCAGCCCACCACCAAGTCTAGGCACTGGTCCAGGGTTTGCACAGCCCCTCCTGATTCAGCTGTTAGAGAAATAGACCTGAGTATCATCAGCATACTTCTGACACCTCACCCCAAATCTCCTCCCAGCAGCTTCATATAGATATTAAACAGCATTGGGGACAAGACGCTGTGGCACACCACAGCACAACTGCCAGGGGGGGAAAGGCAATCACCTAATGCTGTTCTCTGAAAATGTCTCCTGTTACACAAAGAAAACCTGGAATTAACTAGACTACAAACCCACATTTGTAGATCAGCTGAATAAATTGTGTCCATAGCAAATGATATTTTGTAGCATTGATACGTTTGCTATGCACAGATGTGAACTAAACAATTCTCATATTAATATAATCTGGGTTTTGATAATAACAGTTGTTTGTATTTGATGTAGTTCTATAAGATGTGCCTATAATTATTTCTCTTTGATGAGAGTCTACTGTGTTTAATCAAAATTGTTGCAATGTATGTGACCTTGGCATATGATTTATTGAAGTGCTTCATGTAGTCGATGTGAATGTTGAGGTGACCTTTTTTACACCAGGACTGTTCAGGTTCACCCTGAATCTGAGTATCTCAGCAAGCGCCTCTCCCCCGCTTGCCAAACCAACTTTGCAAGGGAGCTAGTGGACTGCCACCACTCCTTAGCCAATTTCCACCTTGACACAAGTGGAAAACCCAAGGTTTCAGTAGACTGGCAGAAATTCCAAAGGGCGAGAGCCAAACCTTATACGCACTGCTCTTGCCTCAAACCAAACCCAATTCACTAGCGGTAGCTTCGTGGTCAAAGTACAGAATTTAGAGCCACACTGTTTCCAAGGAACTTACACCAAGTAAATATTAGGTACTTTATTTTTAAAAAAGTGCATATAAGAAAGAATAGCATAGCAACTCCTATAAGCCAAACACTCCAACAAAACACTAGGCATTGGCAAGGCCCATGCAAGAAAATAGTGAGAAGGTTCAAACACAGACATAAAACAATAAAACTGAACTAGCCTAAACAACATACTTACACATAGGAGTATAAGAGCCTGGCCCCTTGGCTCCTTATATTAGCAGATGTAACACAGGTAAGTCAGGAATAGGAATGGGGCAACTAGCTAAATGGTAACCCCTCTTTTAATGGGAATTTGCCCAGTAACAGAGAGGGGACCAATTAGCCAATCATGACACCTTCTAGTGATGGAATAGTCCAGAAGTTCACTGCAAGGACAGGTCTACTAATTTACAACCACTCAGGCCTTCTGATGTTGAGTACTAGGCACTACAGGTAACGCATCCCCTCAGTAATAATAGGCTTCCTCTGAAATCAGTGAGATATCCTAATTTTTCCTAGTCTGATGAACCCCAACAAACCATGTGAGATGTCCCCCACAATCTTTTAGGACGAAGCCATTTTGAGTTTGGACAATTCAGCTGTTCTTTACGGTTGAATATTTTGTAGAATGTGGCTTTGTCTTTCTTTGATAATTGAGAAAGTTAGCAATTTAGGGATGTTTAGAA
This sequence comes from Rhineura floridana, assembly GCF_030035675.1. NCBI lineage: Eukaryota > Metazoa > Chordata > Lepidosauria > Squamata > Rhineuridae > Rhineura > Rhineura floridana. The sequence continues at coordinate 6,828 of NW_026902544.1, read as the reverse complement.
ATGCATCATACAATTATCTTCTTCAGAGTGAAGATTTAGTATAAATATCCCTTTTGAGCATCTGTCCTCCTTTTTGAGAGGTGCCTATCACCTTGCTTCCATTCTAGACAGCCTTGTTGATTCAGGTAATTTTGATTTAATAGTGTTTTTCGGCTCCACATCAATAATTTAGAATTGTAATAATAGAACTTGTATTTTACAATGCTTCTGTGTTATTGATTAATCTCATTTATTTTATTTTCTGTAATGTTTGATTAAGTTCTGTTAAGTATTAAGTATTTACCAAATTTACACGCCCGAGACTCATCCCTGAACCTTATATTTCTGTGTGCTTATATGAAGAGGGGTTAATTCCTTGAAGTGGCATCTGTTGCAGAGGGAGCTAAGGTGTAGCTTAACTGCCAGACTCAGTGTTTGCTATGTAGAAATCACGTGTAGAGTGTGATGCCCTTCCCTGGCGCTCCCTGTCAGGTTCCTACCTGCGCGTGGCTACTGCCTGTCACTAGGCACCACCAGGGACTCCACCAGTCCGGACTGTCCTTTATTTTATTTTTTCTCTCCCCGCTCTAGCACAGATCTCAACAGATCCCCCTGCTAGGCAACCACCAGTCACGTCCTAATACTAGTATTCCCAGAGACTCTGAATACTGGTATTGTTATTCTCTTCACCGCTGCCACCATTTGTTACAGTTCCCCTTCAGCCTTGGTCGTTACCTTACCCTCCCTTCTGGTCTGTGAAACCCCAGCCAAGGATCAGGCCTTTGGTAAACCAAATTAAGTATTTATTAAAGATAACAAAGCTAACAAGATTAACAAGATTTCTTCTTAAGGCACATAAGCATATGGTTTTACTCAATACTAATCCGAACTCCACCCCCCTCCTTCTCCACTCTCTCCTGGTAAACCACTCTCTCAAACCCACCAAACAACCCACTCTTTCTCTTCTCCCCCCAGATTCCACTCTCACTCTTCCTTTTATACGTTCAGCCATTTTAAACACTCAGCCAATCATCTAGCATTCTACTGCCCATTCACTCCCCCTCCTCTTTCACTCCACTTACCATGTATCTTCTAAACAACCAACACTTACCATATATACATTAATATAGGAACATCACATAGAGTTTCACTCTGCATAAGCAAATTTGCTGTAATATGTATTTGGATGTAAATGTTTTGCTGGATATATTGCTTTTATTATCTGCAGCAACCCTTTCCATTCTTTTGCCATTTGATCTGAGTCTGTCTTCATTTTTGCAGGGATTGTGAAGCAAGACACAACTTTTTTTTCTGAAATTGCAATACTATCATAACAATTGACTCTTCAAACGATTTTATTTTGTCCTAGGAAACCAGAGCTTTGGAGGATTGAGATTGGCTTACATCAACTTTATAGAGACAAGCATCGTACTGTAAAGAGCCGGGTTAGAGCTATCATGGCCCATTGTCGTTACAATAATAAAACCCATGAAAATGATATTGCCCTGTTTAAATTAAGGCAATCTATCACATACAATGACTATATTCAGCCTATCTGTTTACCTGAAACTCCTCTTGTCCTGACTGACGACAACCCATGTTACATAAGTGGATGGGGACTGAAAAAGGAGAATGGTAAATGTTCTAATTTTCCTTTCAACTAATCTATTATTGGTGACTGGTTTAGTGATCTCAGAACACTTCCTTGCTGTGAGTACATTGCGACTATTAACCATTTCTCAGAGGGGAAGCCCAGGTTTGCCAACAAGTGTACTCATTGGGTTGTACTCAATACTAGTCCTAGTCAGAGTAGACCATTGAAGTTAATAATCATGACTGACTTAAATTCATGAATTTCAGTGGGTTTTCTCTGAGTAGGATTTAGTTGAATACAACTCTCAGGCACGGCTTTCCACTGGGTATACCTGGGCAGTACACACATTTGCTGCATTCATACTTCATATTTTTAGATGTACACTTAACATAGTAGAGACCTAAACAATGTGATATGTGAAATGACTTTCACTCATTACCTTTTCTGGGTACTGAACTTCAGAAGATATTTCTTCTTGGCAATCTCTTGGAACCAATCAATGGTAGCAAGTTATCAAACAAGTCCTCTCATTTGTCTGTAAGAGGGATATAAAGTTCAATCTTTTTGTTTTAATCTCACACAATGAGAGGCATGAATTGTTTGGTCAATAAAATCCTTCATGTATGAAGTTTTGAAAGCTTGCAACATTTTAAACATCTTATGAAAAGATTAGAACTCTAATTAGAGAAAGAGAACAGTACACAGTGTACGTATATATGTATACAGTTAAGCCTGACAGACCTTCCTTATCACTAACTTAAGAATAGCGATGTAGGCTGTGTTACCCCATTCCTCACCCCTGCCTCCAGCATTGCCTTATCTATATCAGAAATTCAGCTGGAAAAAAACAATCTAGTAAAAGGTCTCAGTTCATCCCTCAGTTACAGATGTGCAATACACACAGTCCAGGCAGTAAACTCTTTTATATTAGATGGCACAATTCACTAGATTGCCCTTCAAAGATTAATGGATATGTTATTTTGAAACTCCTTAATTTTTAAAATAAATGGAGACACTGGACAACTCTACAAAATATTATTTTCTTGCAAGTTCAAATATAGAAATACTACTCAGAAATTAAGTTGCTTTTGCTCTGGCTATGCAAACTTTGTTCTTGTATTTTGGATTATGCACCTGACTAAGCTATATTTTAAATTTGCAAACTGTTTGAATTACTATACATAGCATATGGATACTGTTACAGCTAATGACCAGAACAAATAAACTTACAATGAACAAAATAATTCATCAGATTACATTTGATAAGGATTGTATAGGCTTGTGTACTGACAACTTCGTGCATGGCTAGATAAGTTCTAACCCTGCGCATAGGGATGTCTGAACTCATTGCATCATCTTTAAATCTAGCCATGCTGACTGCTCATTAAAGGTTGCACCACTACAAAAATTAAAGAAGAATGCAGCACACTCAAGGATAAATGGGATTGCATCCATACCTCTGTATTCACCTAGGATCAGTGTTGACTGAACTCATCACATCTCCAAGATGATGGAAAGTCTCTTGAGCTTTGTTTTGGCAACTAACATAGGTTCTCTGGATTTCAAGGGGAATACAAGCATGGTACATGACACCTAGGAAAGTTATATTGGACCAAAAGCTGCATGTTGCTTAATTTGTTACAGAATATTAAATAAAAACATAGTATCAGCAGTATTTTATGTTTTCCTTATAGGTACTCCAAGTTATATATTGCAAGAAGCTCAAGTACACGTTTTTCCACGACAAGTCTGTAATAGGTATGACTGGTATGCTGGGGCATTATCAAGGAATGAACTTTGTGCTGGCTCTGAAAGTGGACGTGTTGATAGCTGCCAGGTAAAATGCAGATAATTATAAAAACAAATTTCCCAAACGTGGTGTTAGGCCAAACATCGCTACTGGATAACAGTAGCATCAGTCACAGTACTACCAAAGCATTTTGGGAAATTAATAGAAATTAGTTGATTACAGACATCACAGTAAAATTCAAGCAATACCATAATTTAATGTCTAATACTGATTTGAGATTCCATGTGACCTAATTCCAGTTGGGACAGAAAATCTGTCACTGCTATTTTAAATATATATATATATATATAGCCTCATTGAAACTTCTTAGTAGCTAAGGAGAGTGGGGGCTTTTGAGTTTATTTTAGAAAGAAAGGGGGGGGTATACATTTCAAAACTAAAAGCAGAGTTGTACAGAAAAGTCAGTATATTCATTTCTCTCCACTTTGCTTCCACCTGAAACAGAATTTGGCAATAGAAGTTGAGGCAAGAATTGTAATGAACACAAGGTTCTTGTTATGATAGCTAATTAAATGGAATGTCATGCACTGTTGGATCTCTAGCTTGATTTTCAGGGTATGCATGTTGAACCTACACATGAAATCCCCGCCTCCCCAAAACCGTGACCAAATGTTGTAAGTGACCAACCTGCTGATACTGCAGTTCAGTCAAAGGAAGATTACTCAAATTCATCATTTCCAGATTCATCCATATTTCCTTAGCAGCTAGGGTTTTTTTTCTTTTGATAATTTATAACTCAGAACTACTGGATCTCAATCCCTTTACATGCTGAACAGAACACCATAAGCAACACTCAAATTGTCTTTGTTTTTCATTTTACAGGGAGACAGTGGTGGTCCTCTGATGTGTTACTTCCCAAATAAAATCAAGTATTATCTGGTAGGAATCACCAGTTATGGCGTTGGCTGTGGCCGACCAAAATTACCAGGAATCTATGTACATACAGCTAATTACAGAAGTTGGATAGATTCACGCCTGCTTGGCAAAACCTCCGCTGTGAGCATTCCAGGTGTTCTGACCTTTTCAACTGTGATATGTATAACCTTCCATTTTGCTCTGTAAATAGACTTCCATTGCACTAGAATTAGATTACTTTTTAAACTTTAATTGCTTCCCCTGGCAAATGTTTACCAAAATTCATTATTTAACAAAAATTTATTATTTACGCTTTGTAATATACACTATTTACCTACCTACAAATTAAAAAATGTACTTTATCCATAATTTAATTTGTAAACCAAAAAGCACTGTTCAGTTCCATATTTATTCATTTAATTTCATTTATTAATAACTTCTCATAAAACTTCCCAAATTGATTTAACAATAAAAACATAATGTAAAAATAATTTCAGGTCCGATATAGATACAGACTGGGAGTAAAAATCTCCACTTAAAAGGCCTGCTGAAAAAGGAAGATCTTCAGTAGGCAGAGAAAAAATAATAGAGATTGCACCTGTTTGATATATAGCAAGAGGGAGTTCCAAACAGGTGGTACCACAGTAAAGGTCCAATTCCTGCACTGTATGGAACGGACCTCCTGATGAGATGATATCTGGTTGGGTATAGATGGGGTAAGATTTTAGATACATTTTTACCCTCTGTTGTCAGAGATGTATACTTTTAGGACCCAACCTATTTTTTGTGGTGTGATTTCAGATTGATTTCAGCTGTTTTTAATTAGGTATTTTAAAACTGTTGTGACCTGCCCTGGACCTTTGGATGAAGGGTGGGTAATAATAATAATCCAAGTCCAAAACTGTATAGGGTTTTGTATATCAGTATCAGCAACTTAGCCCACTAGCTAACTAGCAGCCAGTGCAATTACTTCAGCAGCAGTGTAACATGATGGCAATATTCAGCCCCAGTGGGCTGCATTTTACACTAGCTGCAACTTCCAGGCCAACTGAAGCTGGTAAAAGGCATTCCTAGCCACTGAGGTCACTTGGGCCTCTAGTGACAAAGATGGATCAAGGATGACCCCATCCCAACCAGAGAACTGACCAGTTACCCAGACTTAACTGCTTGCCCACAGTGCCTCCAACTTTTCAGGATTCATTCTGCTGGTCCTCCTTCAGCTCTCTGTTCCAAGACTTGCACAGCCTCTCTTCATTTGGATGTTACAGAGAAACAGAGGCAGGTATCAGCAGCATACTGATGACACCTTGCCCCGATCTCTTAAGGACTGTTCCCCATGGCTTCCTGTAGTTAAGTAGCATTGGGGACAAGATTGTAGGATCCTGCAGCACCCCACAGCACAATTGCCAGTGGGCCAAAAAATAATCATCCAATGCTATCCTCTGAACCTGACCTTGGACACAGGGTTGGGACTACTGTAAAACAGTGCCCACAATGCCCCTCTCACACAGTCTGTTCAGGATAGCATGGTCCATAATGCTGCATGCTAGAATATAGAGAAACAAATGCCAAATATTGCTGTAGTATCCACAGTATTTTTTAAAATAAAACATACTTTGTAATTGAATATAGATGTCGTTTTAAAATTCAGATTTAATATTTCTTTAATCCTTCACTGACAACTGACTGCATTAGAGAAGAAAGTGTGAAGACCTATAAATAATTGCGCTGACAGACCATTTGCTTTAGCATTATGTTAAATACAACCCATTATTAATAAATGTGCAAAACTCATCTCAAGATGTGCTATAGAATGTTTACATTATATATGAGCTGTGCTTCACTTGACCAGAAGCAAAGTTAGTACTCCAGGAGCTTTATACCCCTTCTCCCACAAATCCTATGCAAGTTTATTTAGAACTAAATCTCTGCAAGTATTGCTGTGCCTCTCCCTGCCACCCCCTTAAAGCTCCACAGTGGCTGCCTGGAAGAGGGAATAGCAGGTCAGTTTTCTCAGGCATGCATAACAATCCTCCCTTGTCAAAATTCCCTCCACTTTATCATTGTTAACTCATTGTAACCCTGTCCTCCTTTGAATGGTTGCCCTTAGTAAGATATGATTTCTTTATTGTAATGGCCAACATTCACATCATTAAACAAAGGAGATGCTTCATTAAAATGGTTGTGATGAAGAATATAGCAAAACAGAAAATCCAGTGTGCCAAAGTAAGGCACAGGAATGTCACTTAAAAGTCCTTTCCTGAAGGCTAGAACTACATTCATTCAATGCCCTAGTAATGGCAATGGGTAATTAACTAAGTCATACATTAAAATCAGTTGACTTAAGTCTGTTGATCTCAGTGGATCTACTCTATGACTAACATCGGCTATCAATCAATGAAATGGGATCAACCTTCCCTTATTCTGCAAACGCTGTTCAGCTCACCTACCATCACTGTTATATTTCTGAGGGTTTTCATTTCTTTGTCGCATGGCAACTCTGGGTTTAGTAGTGAGAAGCTTCGCCCTCACAACTTGGAGGTCGTTCCGCCGCCTCGCAGACTCTACGTTCCGTATCCTTGTTTGTCTC